>NC_134690.1:228767109-228857109 GCF_050947455.1 Rhinoderma darwinii | reverse complement strand
CAAGCAATTTCCTGGAGATAGATGTCAGCAACCCACAAACGGTCGGGGTGGGCCGGACCCGCTACACTACATACGAGGTCCGGCTGAAGGTAAGGAGAACTCCATGGAGTACTTAGTACTATACCTGTCAGTGTCGCCTATGCCATCTCTGTATATAGGGGAGAGCATCGGTATGTGTTTAGTCATGTGACTCCAATGGGCTCCATATAGTGACTTCCTGCCTGAGGAGGGAAATGTTCTGGACAAGGCAGGGCCCCCCATGACCGATCATAGCACCGAGCATGCCCGGCAAACTATAGGCAGAAGCTGTCTTTAGGTAGGTCATGTGGCCAGCGTTAGATTTGTGCAGTTCACAGATAAACAATATCTCACACAGGACATCCCGAGTATAGGTTTCTAGTCTTCTCCCTGTACTAGGGATGAGGTCACACCACCTTACGGACACACGGATTCGTCAGAAACGGCCGTGAAAACGGTAATGGAAGTGTGCATGAGGCCTCAAGGCCTTATTCACACGACAGTCAAAAAAAAATGTCCATTTAAAACTGATCAACTGTCAGTTTTTCATGCCCATTTTGCATCAGTGTGTCTCTAAATTTTCATCCATTTCAAGTCTATCTGTCCGTTTTTATTGGCCGTTTGACATCCATTTTGCATCAGTTTTTCATGGCCGGTAAAAAAACTGATGAATTTCATTGGTAAGGCTTTTTTTGTCCAAACCCCGTGAAAACAACCAAAGGCTAAGTTCACACGAAGTATTTTGCAGGAGGAATATCTGCCTCAAAATTCAGTTTGGAAGTTTGAGGCAGATTTTCCTCTCCCTGCACGCCGATTTTCGCGAAGATTTTCGCGACGATTTTCGTGCCGTTTTTCGCCCACGGCCATTGAGCGCCGCGGGCATAAAACACCGCGAAATACGCTTTCTCTGCCTCTCATTGAAGTCAATGGGAGGTCAGAGGCGGAAACGCCCGAAGATAGGGCATGTCGCTTCTTTTTCCCGCGAGGCAGTTTCACTGCTCGCTGGAAAAAGACGCCGACGCCTCCCATTGAAATCAATGGGAGGCATTTTAGGGCCGTTTCTGCCGAGTTTTGCGACGCGGTTTCCGCGTCAAAAAACTCAGCAAAATACTCTGTGTGAACATAGCCAAAGGAAGGTCACATGTTCACCTAGACACTATTTACAGCCTCCCTGTAGATGGTGCCACACCAGCCTCCCTGTAGATGGTGCCACACCAGCCTCCCTGTAGATGGTGCCACACCAGCCTCCCTGTAGATGGTGCCACACCAGCCTCCCTGTAGATGGTGCCACACCAGCCTCCCTGTAGATGGTGCCACACCAGCCTCCCTGTAGATGGTGCCACACCAGCCTCCCTGTAGATGGTGCCACACCAGCCTCCCTGTAGATGGTGCCACACCAGCCCCCCTGTAGATGGTGCCACGACAGCCCCCCTGTAGATGGTGCCACACCAGCCCCCCTGTAGATGGTGCCACACCAGCCCCCCTGTAGATGGTGCCACACCAGCCCCCCTGTAGATGGTGCCACACCAGCCCCCCTGTAGATGGTGCCACACCAGCCCCCCTGTAGATGGTGCCACACCAGCCCCCCTGGTCACTCGTCTGCACGGGATCTGGCAAGGCAGCGCGACAGGGCGATGACGTCATCGAGGCGCCTTCAAACCCGTGAAGACGAGTGACCACAGCTGAAGAAGCGCCGCAAACGTGAGTATGCCAACCATAGCCAGCAAGGGAACTAGTAGTTCCCTTGCCAATCCCCATGTAACAGATCAGTTTTTAACGGTTGTTACATGTATTGACAGCCGTTAAAAACGGATCCATTGACTTCTATGGGGGCCGTCAGGCCGTTAAAACGGCCAAAAATAGGACATGTCCTATTTTTTGACGGCCATTATTCACGGGCCGTTAAAAAACTGGCCGTGTGAATGCACCCATAGAATATCATTGTTCTGAAAACGGCCATGTGAAAGCCGTTAAAAGGACGGCCATCACACGGCCGTTTTTCACTGTCGTGTGAATGAGGCCTAAGGCCTCATGCCCACTTCAGTTTTTTCCTTCAGGGTGCTATCCGTTTTTGTCACTGATTAATTTCAATAGGCCCATGCACGCTTCCGTTATTTTGACGGATCCGTTTTTCCGTCAAAAGTAGAGCATGTCCTACTTTGGTCAGTGATTCCATGACCTTGGGGCCCATAGAAGTCAATGGGTCCGTCAAAAAAAACGGACGGCACACAGAAGGTTTCCGTGTGGGTCAGTTTTTGACGGATCTGTTGCCCTAGCAATGGCAGAGCGTGCCAAAGTTCAGACTGGGATGTGTGACAAGTTCAATACCTTCCGTTTTCTTAACGAAAACACGGAAGCACAAGGTCCGTTTAACCCCTTAGTGACCACTAATACGCCTTTTTATGTGATTCACTACTGGGCTTTAGGCTAGGCTGACGCCTTTTCACGTCAGCCTAGTCTAAGTCCTGCACGGGTCTCCCGTGCAGGCAGGAGCCGGGGCTCTGCTGTCTGATGACAGCTGAGCTCCTGCTCCAACGCCCGCGATCGAAGTTTACTTCGATCGCGGCCGTTTAACCCGTTAAATGCCGCCGTCAATAGCGACCGCGGCATTTAACTTTGTTTACAGAGGGAGTGCGCTCCCTCTGTCACCCATCGGCGGCCCGCGAATGCAATCGCGGGTCTCCGATGGGGTGTCATGGCAGCCTGGGGCCTGATAAAAGCCCCCAGGTCTGCCCTGGACATATTCCTGTTAGGACGCGCCGGAGGCACGTCCTAACAGATTGCCTGTCAGATTTACACTGACAGGCAATAATGCTCTGGTATACGAAGTATACCAGAGCATTATAGCAGCGATCGGAATATCGCACAGTAAAGTCCCCTAGTGGGACTAATAAAATCAGTCATCAAAGTGAAATAAATATTATTAATAAAAAGTACAGTAAAAAAATAAATCCATTTTTTTCCATAAAAAGTGGTTTTATTTGGTAAAAGTGTAAAAAAAATAAAAGTACACATATGTGGTATCGCCGCGACCGTAATGACTCGATTAATAAAGTTAATATGTAATTTAAACCGCAAAGTGAACACCGTAAAAAAAACAACTCAAAAAACTATGGCGAAATTGCAATTTTTTTCCATTGCCCCCAAAAAAAGTCATAATAAAAATGAATCAATAAGTCCCATGTACCCCAAAACAGTACCATTCAAAACTACGTCTTGTCCCGCAGAAAACAAGCCCAAAAAATCACTACATTGATGGAAAAATAAAAAAATTACGGCTCTTGGAAAGCGACGATGCAAAAACAAATAATTTTAGTTCAAAAGTGTTTTTATTGTGCAAAAGTCGTAAAACATAAAAAAACCTCTACATATGTGGTATCGCCGTAATCGTACCGACCCATAGAATAAAGGTAACATGTTATTTACGTCGCATAGTGAACGGCGTCAATTTAAAAACGCATAGAACAATGGCGGAATTTCAGGTTTTTTTTTATAATCCCCCCCCAAAAAGGTTAATAAAAGTTAATATAAAAATTATATGTACCCAAAAATGGTGCCATTCAAAAGCACAACTAATCCCGCAAAAAACAAGTCCTCATACAGCTATGTAGACGAAAAAATAAAAACGTTATAGCTCTTTGAATGTGACTATAGAAAAACGAATAAAATAGCTTGGTCATTAAGGCCTAAAATGGGCTGGTCACTAAGGGGTTAAAATGGAAACACGGAACGGACTAGTACACACGGAAACCACACGCGTACCAAAACGGACCCATGGCTCCATGAAAAATGGCTGAGAAAACGGTGATGGAAGTGTGCATGAGGCCTTGCTTTTCCGAGATAAAATGACTGTGTTAATGCTTGTAATTTATATTTTCCAAAGTGGCCCCGTTTCCAGATCCTGCCGTGCGCTACTGGACGGGTGATGTCACTCTCTGGCCGCTGCGTTGATCTTCAATTGTTTTCCGGGTATACGACACGTCACTTGTGCGGTGTATGTGCTGTTCTGTTGTACCGCCAGTAATGCGCACGCGCGGTCCCTGCTGTTATGTGGAGAACAGCAGGGACCGTACATGAGCGTTACGGGCTGTACAGCAGCAACAGTTGTATCTGCAACAAATGCACAACCATTAAACCAGATTGAAGGATCCGCAACGTAGGTCCATTTCTGCAGGGAAATTTTCTCCATCGTGTGGATGAGATTTGTTAAATCTCGTCCACTTTGCTGTTACTTTTATACGCTGCTGATTTTCCACGCCCCAAATCCAGATGGAAAATCTGCAGGAATTAAGCTACGTGTGAACAGAGCATTACATTTATTAAAACACATAAAAATGTCAACATTACAAAAAAGTAGCAAGTGGCAGTGACATTGTGCAAAGTCCACCTGTACAGTGAATGTGCCAAGGGCGTGTTATATGATCCTGACCACAGCCGCCAGTGATATGCTTCTTATATTGCTGTGAAAATCTTACCATGGATCTCCCCGTTTTAGGGTCTTCGCGTTGTTGTCTCAAAATGGCCATAGCGCTTCTCAGACTGAGTCTAAAGCAGTCCCTCTGTTCTCTGATTTGGGCAGAACTGGAGGGCACCAGGTAATCTTCTCCATAAACCCCATGATATAAAATGTCATTGCAGAACCGGAGGGTCGCTTTTAAGGGGACGCAGTGCTAAATCAGCAGCCCCTTAATTCTCAGGATCGGTGGGGGGCCCAGAGGTTGGACCCCCACTGATCATAAAGTTATGGCATAGCCTAGCGATGTTCCATCACTTTATAAGAGTGGAATAACCCTGTAACAAGTTGTAAACACTGGCAGGGGAAGGATGATTGTATTTACACACTCATTCACACAATTGCAGCGAGCTTACACTTCTAAGGGCTTGTCCACACGCAACGGAATTGCTGCAGAAAATTTCTGCAACATTTCCGTTGAAACTAGCTGACGTTGCGCTGTGGAAAAACTGCACCGTTTCCTGCGTTTTTGTTACTGCATAAAATGGTGCGTATTTTGCTGCGTTTTTCACATTGCTGGGAGATGGTGATACCTCCTCTGAAAAATGCAGCAAATCAGTCCACTTTCCGCAGCAGGACTTAACATGCTGCGGTACGAAAAATACGCACTGCAGGTCAATTTGTGGTCGGAAATTTTATGCATTGCGTGGATGAGATTTGTTAAAACTCGCCCACTTTGCTGCTACTGTATTCTGCACACTTTCCGTCTGCCATTCAGGAAGGAAAATATGCAGTAATTCCGTTACGTGTGGACGAGCCCTGATAAGATAAGGAGTTCTTAAACAATGGGAGTTTTCCAATAATAAGGTTTTAGGGGGCTCAAATTCTACACTGTTGACCTCCAAATCTGCAGCAGAGTTCAAGCTGCAATGTAGCAGGAGACACAGGCTGCTGATAGGAAAGTTGCTTGGCATTTAAAGAGGCTCTGTCACCAGATTTTGCAGCCCCTATCTGCTATTGCAGCAGATAGGCGCTGCAATGTAGATTACAGTAACGTTTTTATTTTTAAAAAACGAGCATTTTTGGCCAAGTTATGACCATTTTTGTAGTTATGCAAATGAGGCTTGCAAAAGTCCAAGTGGGTGTGTTTAAAAGTAAAAGTCCAACTGGGCGTGTATTATGTGCGTACATCGGGGCGTTTTTACTACTTTTACTAGCTGGGCATTCTGAAGAGAAGTATCATCCACTTCTCTTCAGAACGCCCAGCTTCTGGCAGATCACGCTGTGATGTCACTTCCCCAGGTCCTGCATCGTGTCAGACGAGCGAGGACACATCGGCACCAGAGGCTACAGATGATTCTGCAGCAGCATCGGCGTTTGCAGGTAAGTCGATGTAGCTACTTACCTGCAAACGCCGATGCTGCTGCAGAATCAACTGTAGCCTCTGGTGCCGATGTGGCCGACACGATGCAGGACCTGTGAGTGACGTCACAGATCTGCACTGCCAGAAGCTGGGCGTTCTGAAGAGAAGTGGATGATACTTCTCGTCAGAGCGCCCAGCTAGTAAAAGTAGTAAAAACGCCCCGATGTACGCACATAATACACGCCCAGTTGTACTTTTACTTTTAAACACACCCACTTGGACTTTTGCAAGCCTCATTTGCATAACTACAAAAATGGTCATAACTTGGCCAAAAATGCTCGTTTAAAAACGTTACTGTAATCTACATTGCAGCGCCTATCTGCTGCAATAGGAGATAGGGGTTGCAAAATCTGGTGACAGAGCCTCTTTAAGGCTATGTAAACCTTTTGTAGCCTTTTTTTTAAATTTTTTAATATGTATGTGTTCTGTATTTTTAAAAATGTTTGAAGTTGACATGTATTAAAATGTTTATTTTTAATAAAATTTAAGCCGAATCCTCCAGCCAGCTGTGTCCTCAGGACGCAGATACAGTTTAATCCAATGGTAGAGCAGGGGGCAGCTATGAGGGCATTATACTTTGTGAGGGGCAGCTATGGGGGCATTATACTGTGTGGGGGCAGCTATGGGGGCATTATACTGTGTGGTGGGCAGCTATGGGGGCATTATACTGTGTGGGGGACAGCTATGGGGGCATTATACTGTGTGGGGGGCAGCTATGGGGGCATTATACTGTGTGGGGGGCAGCTATGGGGGCATTATACTGTGTGGGGGGCAGCTATGGGGGCATTATACTGTGTGGGGGGCAGCTATGGGGGCATTATACTGTGTGGGGGGCAGCTATGGGGGCATTATACTGTGTGGGGGGCAGCTATGGGGGCATTATACTGTGTGGGGGGCAGCTATGGGGGCATTATACTGTGTGGGGGGCAGCTATGGGGGCATTATACTGTGTGGGGGGCAGCTATGGGGGCATTATACTGTGTGGGGGGCAGCTATGGGGGCATTATACTGTGTGGGGGGCAGCTATGGGGGCATTATACTGTGTGGGGGGCAGCTATGGGGGCATTATACTGTGTGGGGGGCAGCTATGGGGGCATTATACTGTGTGGGGGGCAGCTATGGGGGCATTATACTGTGTGGGGTCAGCTATGGGGGCATTATACGGTGTGTGGGGGCAGCTATGGGGGCATTATACGGTGTGGGGGGCAGCTATGGGGGCATTATATTGTGGGGGCATTATACGGTGTGGGGGCAGCTATGGGGGCATTACACTGTGTGGGGGCAGCTATGGGGGCATTACACTGTGTGGGGGCAGCTATGGGGGCATTACACTGTGTGGGGGCAGCTATGGGGGCATTACACTGTGTGGGGGCAGCTATGGGGGCATTATACTGTGTGGGGGCAGCTATGGGGGCATTATACGGTGTGGGGGCAGCTATGGGGGCATTATATTGTGGGGGCATTATACGGTGTGGGGGCAGCTATGGGGGCATTATACGGTGTGGGGGCAGCTGTGGGGGCATTATACGGTGTGGGGGCAGCTGTGGGGGCATTATGCTGTGTGGGGGACAGTTGTGTGGGCATTATGCTGTGTGGGGGACAGTTGTGGGGGCATTATGCTGTGTGGGGGACAGTTGTGGGGGCATTATGCTGTGTGGGGGACAGTTGTGTGGGCATTATGCTGTGTGGGGGACAGTTGTGGGGGCATTATGCTGTGGGGGACAGCTGTGGGGCATTATAATATTTGGGGGGCAGCTGTGGGGGCATTATACTGTGTGGGGGGCAGCTGTGGGGGCATTATATGGTGTGTGTGGGGACAGCTGTGGGGGCATTATACGGTGTGGGGGCAACTATGGGGGCATTATACTGTGTGGGGGGCAGCTATGGGGGCATTATACTGTGGGGGGCAGCTATGGGGGCATTATACTGTGTGGGCATTATACGGTGTGGGGGCAGCTGTGGGGGCATTACACTGTGTGGGGGGGCAGCTATGGGGGCATTATACTCTGTGGGGGCATTATACGGTGTGGGGGCAGCTGTGGGGGCATTATACGGTGTGGGGGCAGCTGTGGGGGCATTATGCTGTGTGGGGGACAGTTGTGTGGGCATTATGCTGTGTGGGGGACAGTTGTGGGGGCATTATGCTGTGTGGGGGACAGTTGTGGGGGCATTATGCTGTGTGGGGGACAGTTGTGGGGGCATTATGCTGTGTGGGGGACAGTTGTGTGGGCATTATGCTGTGTGGGGGACAGTTGTGGGGGCATTATGCTGTGTGGGGGACATCTGTGGGGCATTATAATATTTGGGGGGCAGCTGTGGGGGCATTATACTGTGGGGGGCAGCTGTGGGGGCATTATATGGTGTGTGTGGGGACAGCTGTGGGGGAATTATACGGTGGGGGGCAGCTATGGGGGCATATTATACAGCAGGCTCACAATATATATTCAGTGGCATAACATGCATGAAGGGGTGTGGCCTAAATCGTTCGTTAATCGTGCTCGAGATTACATGTTCAATTATTCGTTATTGTTATTTAGGTCCTAATTGCCCAGCCCTACTTGGAGGGTCTGTCCTACGAAATGATTTAAATGTAGGATCGCTGTGTGCCCGATTGATCAAGCGAATGAGCGTCCCGTATCCCTCCATTCATTCTTTTTAGGACTGACAGACATAGCCAAGCCATGTATAGTAACTACTGGGGAAGAGGGGTGTTCTCTTCTACAGCATTACCACATATGACCCAAGTGATCACTATTCCCTGACTCCCGGACTTCTTGAACATTTGTAAAACCTGACATAACGTCTCTATTACAGGAAACTGAGAAGATAGAATTGGTGTAAATTTTCATGTATAAGAATTTTAAAATCCTAAAAACCCATATTTACTTGGGATTTGTCGTTAATATTTCAAGGGATTTTCTAGGTGATAAAGTGATGTGTGTTCTATAGGGACGGAACGACATGCGAGTGGAACGGCCATCTTTAGTGGCGTCACTATGGGTGACTCATCACTGCAGTGGACCATCATTGGTAGGCTCGCTCACGTGGCATTCATTATGCACCCATGTTAATAGATTCAGCAGTTAAAGGGGTTTTCCCATGAGGGACGTTTATGACATATCCACAGGATATGTCATAAATGTCAGATAGATGCGGGTCCCACCTCTGGCACCCGCACCTATCTCTAGAACGGGGTCCCCCAAACCCCGTTCTAGCTTTGTCTTCTATCGCTGACTCCCAGCCACTTCCTGACTTTATGGTCGGGAGTTACGAAAACATAGTAGCTCGCTGAGCTACGCTGCTTCCGTAACTACCATTCAGTTCTATGGGGCTTACGAAAACAGCGTAGCTTTTCACATACATAGTTGGAAATCAGCCGACGCACACAGAGGTAGAACGGGGTTTAGGAGCCCCGTTTTAGAGATAGGTGCGGGTCCCAGAGATGGGACTCGCATCTTTCTGACATTTATGACATATCCTGTGGATATGTCATAAACGTCCTAGTGGGAAAATCCCTTTAAGTAAATTGAGTTATTTTAGCGGCTTGTGCGATGTAAAATTACGGTGTTTAAGGCTGGGATCCCGCAGGTCGGATATGCTGCGTAAAAACTATGCAGGGTTTCCGACCTGGAACCCGCAGCAAATTCCATCTGAAAAACCGCACCAAATTCCGCCGTGGAAAGAAGTGTAGAAAAAACCCCAAAACAACTGTTCATACTTACCCTGGCCATTGTCCATCTCTTGCCCGCCGGTCAGGCCTCCCCGGTTGGCGCTGCAGTCAATGTGACTGCCGCAGCCTGTGATTGAAACATTTATCCCGGGGCTGTACTGGAAGAAGCAGGGAGATCTAGGTAAGTATCATTTTATAATTTTTTTTTCTTAGTCGAGATTTTTGCGGCAGACCCGCTGCGGTTCTTCTGCAAGAGTCGCAACACTTGGTTATCTGTTGCCGGTTTTGCATCCCCATTTAATATGATGGGGAAAACCCAGCATAAAATGACATGCTGCGGATTTAAATTCTGCACCGCAGGTCAATTTATTAACTTTTTCGCTGCACTTTTTTTTCCTGCAGCGTGGGCATGAGGGTTTCAAAATCTCATCCGCTTTTCTGCTATTGTAAATGCTGCAGAATTTCCTCACAGTATTCCATTGCAAATGTTCCGCAGCGTCTACGTGGGAAACCATCCTGAGTCCTGTAAGTTGTGAGGAGGGACCTCTGTGGATCGGACTTGTTTTTCAAGCACATTCCGCAGATACTTAATCGAATTGAGATATGATGAGTCTTGATGCTAAGTCAACACCTTGAGCTCTTTGTCATGTAAGGGCTCATTCAGACGAACGTGAATAACGTCCGTGTGCAATGCATGGAAATCACGCGCAGCACACGGACCCATTGATTTCAATGGGGCCGTTCACACATGCTAGAGTCCGTTGCGTGAAACTCACTACATGTCCTTGGTGCGTTATCACGCACCAACACGCCCATTGACGTCAATGGGTGCGTGAAAACCACGCACCGCACACGGATGCACATCCGTGTGCGATGCATGATTTGCGCATCAATTCAATTGAAAATAATAGTTTTTAAAAAAAGATTGTGCTTTGCGAGTGCGTGAATAACAGGAGCGTGGCAGGGGCATTATCCTGATAAGTGTGCGCGATCAGCATGAGGTTATGCTGTCGACTCTACTCTAAGTGCCGGCACTGAAGAAAGAGAACATGGCAGGCGCACTTCAAAACACCCCCAAATTGTCTTCAGGGCCGGCATCGCTGCTCATTAGGGCTATGCCCGCCGCATCACCTCATGCTGACCGCATGCGCCCACTTGTCAGGAGCGGGGCAATGATTGTGTCACACAGCCGCAGCCCCGCTCTAACATCGCAGATCAGAGAAACCTCATCTCCACCGCTATTCCCTTGAATGCTGCGATCAAAGCTGACTGCAGCATTCAAGGGGAAAATGAGAAGGGGGATGCCCCTTGGATCGTGTCACAAGGAATCCCCAGGGCTGTCTGAACATATTTCCTGTTAAAGCATACTTGGCTAATGTACTGACATAGATATAGGCTAGCACATTAAAGATTAAAAATAATGTTAAGTAAAAAAAACTTTTTTAAAATACACACTTTTTTTTTTTTTACAATAAACATTAAAATAAAAGTCTCAATACATAAAATATACACATTCGTTATCTTCGCGCCAGTAATAACCTGCACAACAAATTTATAGTGTAATCTATGATGTATACGCTGTAAAAAAAAACAACTTCTTTCTTTCACTTATTAATGTGAGGCGCGAGGTGTAAAGAATTTAGTGCCTCACATTAATAGTAATTAACTCAATGTTGTCCATTATGAGGCCGGATTCACACGAGCGTGTTCAGTCCGGGAAATACTGCCGACATATGGACCGTATATCACGGACTGAACTGCATTATACGGTGTGGAGGGCAGTTATGGGGGCATTATACTGTAGGGGACAGTTATGGGGGCAATATACTGTAGAGAGCAGTTATGGAGCAGCTATGGGACAATATACTGTGTGGGGGCAGTGTCAGGTGGTATCATTCTTATATAGCCTCAGCAGGCTCAGGGAATAAATATTCATTCAATGGCGTGGCATGCAAAAAGGGGTGTGGCCTAAATTGCTCACTAATCGTAATCGAGGTTACATGTTCAATTAATCATGATTTTGATTTAGGCCGTAATTTCCCAGCCCTTCCATGTGCCTCGCATCACAAAATGGAATAATTATTTTTTTTATATTGTTGGCAAAGTATTGTTTTGGTATTGCGTATCGCAATTCTACACAAAGTAGCGGTATCTAAGTCCAAATTCTGGCATCGTGACAACCCTTGTAAGGGGTTATTAGCGTTTATTTAATGTGTGATACCAGTTAACATTTAAGCCCCATTGTTACCGGTTATTGTTTTCTTCAGTGTTGCCTGCTGTTTAGCATTGCTCCATTATGGCACCGCTGTGCCCAGTCTGTAATGCAAGTCATGAATGAAGTCAAAGTTACATAGCCAAGCCAGACAAATGCTCATCAAGTCTACCCAATACTTCAGCAGGGCAGGACAAAAAAGGTACCAGTTTGTCATGCCGACTAGAAAATTGGCCCTGGCGCCTAGATTTTGCTCCATACGGTTCATTCAATTTATGACTGGGTGATTCTACCGGTGCTGGATATTGTCACAGACATTAATCTCCATCTCCCTAATCAAAATGGCTGGCAAACCGCTCCTGCCAGGCAGAGAAAGCTCACCTGCTTTGCTCTGTTCTGTATGTAGCTTCCTACCAGCAGATTTGTCCATACCCATCCTACAGCGTCGTTCTGGGGAAAGGCAAAAGCTACCAGTCAGACTAAGGCCTCATGCACACAACCGTAAAAACACCCGTTGTTGCGGGTCGTAATTACGACCCGCGATAACGGGCTCATAGACTTTTGTTAGCCACGGGTACCTTCTCGTTTTCTCACGAGAAGGTGCCAGTGGCGTTAAAAAAATAGAACATGTTCTATTTTTCTATTTTACGGGCCGTGCTGCTATACTTTATAATGACAGCACGGCTCGCAAAAGCGGCCGGCTGCCCGCGGCCGGCCGTGCCCGCCCGTGCTCGTAATTACGAGTCGTAATTACGAGCACGGTCGTGTGCATGAAGCCCAAATCCATGAATTAACCTTGAACCAATAAAAAATCTACTACAGAAAATTGCCCAGACCCCGCTACCAAAACCAACCATCACCGCATCCTGTGGCAGAGCGTTCCATGGTCTTGCTGCTCTTACAGTATAAAACCCTTTTCTTTTGGTGAAACCTTCTTACCATCACATGTGGCGGATACCCTATTATAATATTTACAGGCCTGGGTATGAAAAGATCACTGGAAAGATCTGTAATGACCTTTTGATATGCTCTAAGTTTTTTGTTTTTTCTCTCAAACTAAGTAACCCTAAGTTTTTTTTTGTTTTTTTTTCTTTTTATTGGTATTTTAATCGACCCATTCTTTTTAAATGGTCTACGTTTAATTCTACATTTCCGCACAGGTGGAATGTGTGACAAGTCATGGCTTCCCCTGAATAACAGGTGATGGCCTGGCAGGTAGAGATCCTGAAATTGCTGTGATCAGTTGATCGCCCCGTTAGCTTCTTTTTATAATGGAGTTGTCTTTGTTAGACAGCCCCTTTTATTTATATTTCCCTTGTGCCACTTTATCCCAAAACTCACTGTCAAAAGTTCTCTATTATGCTGGTTTCACGCACAGATTTGACCACGGCTGAGCTGTTTGGGGCCTTCCACATACTCATCAGGCTGGAAGAAGTTGTGCAGGACTGAAAGGCCGACGACACATTCGATTTATTATAGGGAAGCTCCTGTGCTGTGGTGTTTCATTTGGGAGAAGGTGCTTCAGGAAGAAACCCTTGGAGCACAAGGAGACAGGCGGACGCCTCGAGTAGTGCACGTGGTGGAGAGTCCCTGCCAGCGTGGTCTGTGGAGCTGAAACAACTCTCCATACGCCGCTGGCCAGGGCTCCCTGCCACTTTCCATGAACGATCTATCTCTGTGCAAGAAGCAGCTTGTTCCTGCAGCACCTTCTCCTATAGGTCTGCCATAAGAGGAAACTGCGGGGTCAGAGCTGACATCACTTTGACAAGAAAATCAGATTTGTGCTTAATTGATATGGGGAATTAATCTGTGTAATTGGATTAATGGCTCAGCCATACTACTGTATCTTATAACCTCAGCAGGACAATAATAGTTTAAGGAATGACTTGGTGTTTCCGCTGTAAGTACGGTGTAGCAATAGATTCCGTTTTGAAATGAAAAAGTTTTTCAGTCATTAAATTCAAAAAGTGAAACTCTTATATTTATATAGATTCGTCACACACAGAGTGATCTAATTCCAGCATTTTTATATTTTTTAATGTTGATGATTGTGGTAACCGTTAATGAAAACCCCAAATTTAGTGTCTCAGAAAATTTGAATTTTATATAAGCCCAATTTCAAAAATGATTTTTAATACAGAAATGTAGGCCTACTGAAAAGTATGCACAGTATATGCACTCAATGCTTGGTGGGGGCTCCTTTTGCATGGATTACTGCATCAATGCGGCGAGGCATGGAGGAGATCAGCCTGTGGCACTGCTGAGGTGTTATGGAAGCCCAGGTTGCTTTGATAGCGGCCTTCAGCTCGTCTGCATTGTTGGGTCTGGTGTCTGTTATCTTCCTCTTGACAAGGCTGATCGCCTCCATGCCACGCCGCATTCATGCAGTAATTCATGCAAAAGGAACCCCGGACCCAGTATTGAGGGCATATACTGTACATTTCAGTAGGACAACATTTCGGTATTAAAAATCATTTTTGAAATTGGGCTTATATAATCTCCTTTTCTGAGACACTAAATTTTGGGTTTTCATTAACTGTTAACATAATCATCAACATTAAAAAAGACAAAAATGCTGGAAATAGATCACTCTGTGTGTAATGAATCTATAGAATATATGAGTTTCACTTTTTGAATTGAATTACTGAAATGAACTTTTTGATATTCTCATTCATTGAGAAGGACTAGTATGTGATTACTGAAGGCTCTTGCGTCCGGCCATGTAGATCCTGGATCTGTATATTTGGACTAACACATTAAATGCACATCCCGTTTGGTGCGCTGGTCCTATTTGTTTTGCTCGGCCCCAGGTTTTCATGAATGCAGCTCTGAGGTTGTGCAGCTGTAACACCGTGTGCTTCTTGCTTCACATATTCCACCTCCTTTGTTTGTTTTCCCAAGCTCACTTCTGATGCTCACAGCATTGAGATGCCCTTTTGAAAGTTAATTGGATATTAACATGAGCAATAAACAGTAAGCCAAAGTGAATAGATTCTTTTTAAACTTTCAAACAACTATTTTAATGGAAATGTAAACCCAGCTGTATCAAGGCTACCTTGGCCTACTTGAAAAGGCAGTATAAAAGTAGACTCCATGGCAACAAGGCCGCTTTATGTTTACGTCTATGACTAGTAAGGCAGGATGAAAGAAGCCCCGCAGTATTATTCATTATGTTCATTGGCTTCTAAAAAGCATCGAGCAACAACATAAAGTGGTACTTGACTCTCTTCTAATTTCCAGTGTCTTTACTCTGTTTTTCTTTATGTGAAGAGGTTGGGAGGGAAGGGTTTTGGGGACATGCAATTCACGGTGACTTCCTGCAAATTATCAATATTTTGGAAAAGCTATATTCAACCGTTTATTCCCGTGATATAGTCCACAGTGGTTTTATAAATTGTAAATTTAAATAGCGAGTTGGTTGTGCATCACAAAAGATAAAGAAGGTCCTAAACAAGACGTTCCGTGAAGAGGGCTTCAGAAAAGAGCTCGGATACCAAGGAGCTGCGTAATCCTTGCTGCATTGTTTCTGGCCAGCTTTTTCCCACACGGGATCCTATACGCTGTAGCCGGCAGTGGAGTGGATGAGTGTGCTATAATACACAATATATTACGCTGGTATGTTAGGCTGCTATACGTTTACCCCTCTTCCGTCAGAGGAAGAAGGGTCCAAAGATGAAATGCTTCCATCAAAAAAACGGAAACCTAGTGAAAGGAGACAAACGGAAAGCAACTGAAATAAGAGCATTACCATGGAAATCAATGGTAATTCTAACGGAACCGTTGCTTTCCGTTTTAATCTTTCGATCCTCTCTTCCTCTGATGGAAGAGCGGTAAACGTATACTAACGCTAGTGTAAACTTAGCCTGATACATGATAGGGGTGGGATCGGGCAGGCTTATCTACATAACACATTTGTTATGCTGGTATAGCTTATGTGTTAGGGCTCATTCAGATGAACGGGAATAACGTCCGTGTGCTGCACAGGGAAATCACGCGGACCCATTGATTTCAATGGGGCCGTTAACGCATGCAGGAGTTTTCACGCAGCGTGTGTCCGTTGCGTAAAACTCACTACATGTCCTATATTGGTGCGTTTTACACGCACCTATCGCCCATTGAAGTCAGTGGGTGCGTGAAAATCACGCACTTCACACGGATGCACATCTGTGTGCTGTGCGTGATTTACACATCAATTCAATTGAAAATATTTTTTTAAAAAGAGATGTGCTTTACGAGTGTGTGAATAACGCATGCCCCTTGCAGGCACACTGATGCATAACGGACCAGATTCACGCGCGTTTTTCACGAACCTAAATCTGATACGCTCGTGTGAATGTAGCCCTAATGTTGCCTCTATTTGCTGGTATACGTGTCCAGACATTAAGGATTAAAGAGCATCCCTATCCTATAAATGAATGCATTCACAATTCATACCACATTAGGGTGATTGAAAACTGCACATAAAAAAACTGCACATAAAAATAGTACTTTATAGTCCTGAAATTTAAGACTTTGCCTATAGGACAGATCTGGCCTCAGCTCAGAAGGTTCACTCAGGCTAGAGGTTTGAATACAACACAAAGCGAAGTACTTAGGCCCCATGCACACGACCGTGGTTTTGGTCCGCAATTACGGAAGGTATTTGCAGATCAAAATATGGTTCCGTTCATTTCAATGGCCCACGCACACCTTCCTGTATATTTACGGGAAGTTGTCCAGGCTGTAGAAAGGTTCCGTAAAAATAGGACGTCCTATTTTTTTATTTTACGGACCGCGCTCTCATACTTATATAGTGGGCCCGTAAATGCGGATGACTGTCCGTGGCCGTGCCCGTAATCGCGGACCGTGATTATGGGCACGGTCGTGTGCGTGGAGCCTTAACCAGAGTTCCCCCCTTAATGACTATGTATAAGGGAATATGCTGTTTTCTGGGATACATGTTTAGATCCCGCATAGTGTTTTTACGGCGGCCACTAACGGGCTTTACTCCGATTCATTAGCCTTTTTACGGCGATGCATCAGAATAAGTAAACAGAGCAGGGAGCCGTTAAATCTCCCTGCTCTCCGCTACCAGAGGTAGCTGAGGGCTCGGGTCGTCCCTGCTCGAACGTGTGAGATCGATATTCGTATCGATCTCGCCCGTTTAACCCCTCAGATGCGGCGCTCAATAGGGAGCGCCGCATCGGAGTTGTTTTGGAAAGAGGTACGGAGCTCCCTCTCATCCCACCGGCACCCGGCGATAGGCCCCCGGCTGCCATAGAAGATACTGGCACCCTTCGATCTTAATAGAGGCCCCCAGGTCTGCCTGTAGTGTATGCCTGCTAGGACATGCCTCTGGCATGACCTAGCAAGATGCCTGTCCGTTTTACACGGACAGGCATAATGCACTGCAATACAGAAGTATTGCCGTGTATTATAAATGCGATCGGATAATTGCATAGTGAAGTCCCCTAATGGGACTAGTAAAAAAAAAAGTTTCATAAAAAGTGAAAAACCCACTTTTCCCCCTTACAAACTGCTTTATTATTAAACAAAATAAAGTAAAAAAGTTACACGTATTTGGTATCGCTGCGTCCGTAACGACTCCAACTATAAACTTATTACATCATTTAACCCGCACGGTGAACGTCGTAAAAAATAAAATTAAAAAACATGCAAAAACTGCTGTTTTCTTTGAATCCAGCCTTTAAAAAGAAATTGATAAAAAGTGATCAAAATGTCGCATCTACTCCAACTTGGCACCGATAAAAACTACAAGTCGTCCCGCAAAAAAAAGCCCTCATACAACTGCATCGGCGAAAAAATATAAGTTATGGCACTTCAAATATGGAGACACAAAAATAAAGTGTTTTTACAATGTAAAAGTAGTAAAACATACAAAATCGATGTAAATTTGGTATCGTTGCAATCGCAACAACCTGCTGAGTAAAGTTATTGTGTTATTTATACCACACGGTAAACGGCGTAAATTTAGGACGCGCAAAATGTGGCGAAATTGCATTTTTTTCTACCCCCCCCCAAAAAAAGTTCATAAAAGCTAATCAATAAATTCTATGTACCCCAAAATGGTGCTATTAAAAATCACAATGCAAAAAACAAGGCCTTATACAGCTATGTCGACGCAAAAATAAAAAAGTTCTAGCTCTTTGAATGAGACGATGGAAAACCTTAAAAAATGGCTTGATCATTAAGGGGTTAATTGAAAGTCAGTGGGCAATTAAATGGTGCAGCACCTAACTTATTTTGGGTACGTTTTATATAGTCGTTTTTTTGTACCTTTCTTTGTTTGTTGCTACAATCGCAGTAATTGCCACAAAATCATGCCATTTTTGTCAAAGCTACAGCGATTTCAGCAAGGACTGCCACAACATGTAAACATACCTTTAGGGGGGCTTCACACGCTGCATTTTTAATTAAAATGTCACCTCTTTTGCAGCAATAAAAAAAGCTGCGGCCGGATGTTAGCCTGTAGTCAGTAAATTGTTAAATGCACTACTAACTGCATTTGTTTTGGTCTTTAGGGGGGGGGTCTTTTTTTTATTTTCTCGTTATTCAAAACCGCATTTAGAAAGTTTGGTAACTCTATAGGTGAATTGAGGCAAAGTGGAGGTAAAAGGCTGGGTTCACAGTTTTTTTACGTGGAAACCGCGCCGCAAAACGCGTCGAAAATGCCTCCCATTGATTTTTGAATTTGCCAAAAAGTACCTAAAGGACTCTCAGACTGAGAAACAAGATTCTGTGGTCTGATGAAACCAAGATTTAACTTTTTGGCCTCAATTCTAAGCGTCAAGTCTGGAGGAAACCAGGCACTGCTCACAAGCCCTATCTTCGGGCGTTTACGCCTCTGACCTCCCATTGACATTAATGGGAGGCAGAGAAAGTGTATTTTGCTGCATTTTATGCCCGCGGCACTCAATGGCCGCGGGTGAAAAACGCAGAGAAAATCGGAGTGCAGGCAGAGGAAAATCTGCCTCAAACTTCCAAACTGAATTTTGAGGCAGATTTTCCTCCTGCAAAAAAACTCAGTGTGAACCCAGTCTAATTTACAAATTTAATTCTGTTTTGCAAATATTCAAATTTAACCCCTTAGTGACCAAGCTTGTTTGGACCTTAACCCCTTAACGCACCATGACGTAACTGTACGTCATGGTGAGCAGTAAGTTCGCGCACCTTGACGTACAGTTACGTCATTGCTTTGACAGTTAACCGCCGCGCGGCGCTACACCGCAGCGGCGGTTAACTGTGCAGGGTGTCAGCCCTGCTCTCCCCGTTGCCGATCAGCGGCCTGTCGCCGCTGATATCGGCAGTTAACCCCTTAATTGCGGCGCTCGATTTTGAACGCCACAATTAAGGTCTTTAGTGCCGATCGGCAGCCCCCATGTGAAATCACGGGGGCTGGCGATGGTACCCATGGCAACCGGACGCCAGACAATGGCTTCCGGGTTGCCATGTACAGAAGCCTATGAGGACCACCCCGAGGGTGGTCGTCGTAGGCTTCCTGTCAGTGTGACTGTCACGTCACAATGACAGTTGAAATGCATTACACTACGTGTGTAGTGTAATGTATTCCAGCAGCGATCAGAGCTGCAAGTCTAAGTGTCCCCTAGTGGGACAAGTGAAAAAAGTAAAAAAAAGAATAAAAATGTTTTAAAAAAAGTGTAAAAATAAAAGTTAGAAGTGATATAAACAAGAACTGCTTTTTTTCCTATAATAAGTCTTTCATTATAGGAAAAAAAAAGTACACATATTTGGTATCACCGCGTTCGTAACGACCCCAACTATAAAACTATAATATTATTTTTCCCGCACAGTGAACGCCGCAAAAAAAATAAACGAAAAACAATGCCAGAATCACTATTTTTTGGTCACCACCCCTCACAAAATATGTAATAAAAAGTGATCAAAAAGTCGCATGTACGCCAAAATTGTACCGATACAAACTACAACCCGTCCTGCAAAAAACAAGCCCTTACACAGCTTTTTTGACTGAAAAATAAAAAAGTTATGGCTCTCAGAATACGGTGACACAGAAAATACATTATTTTCTAAATAAGTTATTTTATTGCGCAAACGCTGCAAAACATAAAAAAACGTATATACAAATGGTATCGCCGTAATCGTACCGACCCGCAGAATAAAGTATAATAGTCATTTATAGCCCAGGGTAAACGCTGTCAAAAATAAATAAAAATCATTGTCAGAATTGATGGTTTTTGGTCACCTTGCTTGCCGAAAAATTGAATAAAAAGTGATCAACAAAATCGCATGTACCCCAAAATGGTACCAATGAAAATTACAGATTTTCCCGCAACAAATAAGCCCTCACACTGCTCCGGTGGTGAAAAAATAAAAAAAGTTCCGGCTCCCAGATTATGGCGATGCAAAATGTGCAGAGTGTTCCAAAAGTGGATAAGATCGGGCACCATTTATCAGTGTGACACCGGCCACATATCTGTGGATTATTATTTATTTACCCCATTATTATACCCTCTTATTATGCCCCTGATGTACTCTGCCCAGCCTACATGTGCCCCAACATTATAAACTGAAATACCAGCAAAACGCCAGAGCTACTACCAAGCAAAATATGCGCTCCAAAAGCCAAATGGCGTCCCTCCCTTCTGAGCCCTACAGCGTGCCCAAACAGCCGTTTATGTCCACCGATATGGCATCGTACCAAAAAATGGTACCAATAAAAACGACAACTCGTCCCGCAAAAAATAAGCCCCCACACCGCTCTATTGACAGAAAAATAAAAAAGTAGTGGCTCTTGGAAAGCGGAGAGGAAAAACGAAAAAGCAAAACATGAATCAGTTCGTAAAGGGTTAATTACTTTCTAATGAAAAAACATTTATGACCACATGTGGGGTATTGCCGTACTCGGGAGAAATTGCTTTACAAACGTTGGGGTGCATTTTCTCGTTTATCCTTTGTGAAATTGAAAAAATTCAACATTTTAGTGGAAATAATGTTGATATTAATTTTCACGGCCTAATTCTAATAAATTCTGCAAAAGACGTGTGGGGCCTAAATGCTCACTATACCCCTAGATAGATTCCTTAAGTGGTGTAGTTTCCCAAATGGGGTTACTTTTGGGGGGCTTCCACTGTTTCAGTCTCTCAGGGGCAAATTCGACATGACACCCAAAAACATTCCAGCTAAATTTGAGCTCCAAAAGCCAAATAGCGCTCCTTCCCTTCTAAGCCCCGGTGTGGGTCCAAACAGTAGTTTATTACCACATATGGGGTATTTACGTAATCAGGAGAAATTGTTTTACAAATGTTGGGGCGCTTTTTCTCCTTTATTCCTTGTAAAAATTAAAAATGGCTACCTTTTTTCAGAAAAAAAGTAGATTTTCATCTTCACATACTAATTCAAATAAATTTAGCAAAAAAACTGTGGGTTCAAAATGCTAACTATACCCATAGATAAATTCCTTGAGGGGTATAGTTTCCAAAATGGGGTCACTTTTGGGGTGTTTCCACTGTTTTGGCAGCACAAGGCCTCCTCACACCTGACATGGTACCTAAAATATATTCTAATAAAATAGAGGCCCAAAATCCACTAGGTGCTCCTTTGCTTCTGAGGCCGGTGTTTCAGTCCATAACCGCGCTAGGGCCACATGTGGGGTATTTCTAAAAACTGCAGAATCTGGGCAATAAATCTTGAGTTGCATTTCTTGGGTAAAACCTTCTGTGGTACAGAAAAAATTTATTACAAATGAATTTTTGAAGAAAAAAAATGAAATTTGTAAATTTCACCTCTACTTTGCTTTAATTCCTGTGAAACGCCTAAAGGGCTAAAATACTTTGTGAATGCTGTTTTGAATACTTTGATGGGTGCAGTTTTCAAAATGGGGTGATTTATGGTGACTTTTTAATATATAAGGCCCTCAAAGCCATTTCAGAACTGAACTGGTCCCTGAAAAAATAGCCTTTTGAAATTTTCTTGAAAATATGAGAAATTGCTGCTAAAGTTCTAAGCCTTGTAACGTAGTAGAAAAATAAAAGAATGTTCAAAAAACGACGCAAACATAAAGTAGACATATGGGAAATATAAACTAGTATGTATTTTGTGTGGTATTACTATCTGTTTTACAAGTAAATACATTAAAATTTAGAAAAATGCTAATTTTTGCTAATTTTCTCTAAATTTTGGCGTTTCTTACAAATAAATATTGAATTTAATGACAAAATTTTTTCAGTATCATAAAGTACAACATATCACGAGAAAACAATCCCAGAATCGCTTGGATAGGTAAAAGCATTCTGGAGTTATTACCACATAAAGTGACACATGTCAGATTGGCAAAAATGGGGCTGGTCCTGAAGGCCAAAACAGGCTTAGTCACTAAGGGGTTAATGACCAAGCCAAATTTGTCAAATCTGGTATGTGTGACTTTATCAGAGAATAACTCTGTGAAAGTTTTGAATATCCAAGTAATTCTGACATTGTTTTTTCGTCACATGTTGTACTTTATTTTAGTGGTAAAAGTAGACTGATACGATTTGCGGAAATAACTTAAAAAATAGAAAAATTGAAGAAATTTTGTAAAAATTATCATTTTTCCCTATTTTTAACTGCAATATGTCACATATGTACACACATACTGTACAATTTTTTTAATTAAATATATATTTCCATCTCTTTACTCTATTTTGGCAGCACTTTTGAAAAAAAAAAATAATTTTTGAGCAATTTAGAGGACTTACAAGTTAAGTAATAATTTTATAAATTTTGTAGTACATTTTGTTTTCCTGCACCAAGCCAGGTTTTCAGAGGCTCATAGGAGTCAGAATGGTGGAAACCCCCACAAGTGACCCCATTTTGAAAACTAGACCCCTTAAGGTATTTATTAAGGGGTGTTGTAAGTATTTTGACCCCACAGTTTTTTTGTAAGAATTCATGCAAAGCAGGCATAAAAAAATATAATTTAACTTTTTTCATAAAAGTATCACTTTGAAGACCGATTTCTTTGTAAAGCGACCATGAGAATGAAGAAACACACCCAAAAATCTATCACCCTGTTTCTCCTGTTTTCAAAAATGCCCCCATTGTGACCCTAATGTGTTGCCTGGACACACAGCAGGGCCCGAAAGAAAGGGAGCACCCGGTGGCTTTCAGGACTCCTATTTTGCTTGAAATTGTTTTAGGCCCCACTGTACATTTGGAGAGGTTTTGAACTACCAGAACGATAGAAACTCCCCATAAACGACCCCATTTAGAAAACTAGACCCCTTAAGGTATTTATCTAGGGGTGTAGTGAGTATTTTGACCCCACAGTTTTTTGCTAAATTTAATGCATAGCTGGTGAAATAAAATAAAAAAAACACTTTTTATATAAAAGTATCACTTTGAAGACCAATTTCTTTGTAAAGCGAACATGAAAATGAAGAAACACACCCCAAAATCTATCACCCTGTTTCTCCTGTTTTCAAAAATACTCTCATTGTTGCCATAATCTGCTTATTAGACCTGTGGCTGGGCCAAAAAGAGAGGGAGCACCCTTTGGCTTTCAGGGCACAATTGAATAAATTCTAGGCCCCATATCATGCATTTAGAGGCATTGAGCTGCCTGAACAAAAAAAAACCACGCAGAAATGACCCCATTTTAAAAACTAAACCCCTAAAGGTATTCATCTAGTGGTGTAGTGGGCATGCGGACCAAAAATTTTTTAAATGAGGAAATAATGGGTATCATTTCAGACACTATGGGTATATAATGTTTTCTTCAAGCTTTTATTACGTTTCCACATGAAATAGAGGAGACGTGGTAGAAGGTTATTTTGTTAGAAATACGCCACATTAATAAATTTGTGCGGCACAGAATAGAAGTGAAGCCGTGTATTCATAACGGATACATGTCGCTATAGACGTATTTGCCTGTACTTATGACTATGTCTTGCTGAAGAAGCAGTTGGTGCCATTATGATGTCATTGTGGACAGAATTCTGTCCTAATATAAAATCAGTCAGAGAGGAAAAAATAAACTGTACTGGAGTGACGGGCAATATCTTCAAACAAATGGAGGAAAATGTATCCAACTATGTTGCAAACTCGAGTCTGTTCACTAGATAGAAGAACACCTGCAGGGCTGTCATGACAAGGATTTTTTTTTTCAGTGACTGGTTGTACAACGTCTCTTTAGCTCCATCAATCCTTATGAGGGACGAATGTGCCAAGTGACGCGGTACACCATAACAGGCCCCTGCCCGGCAAGGTAGAAACCGCTATGTGCACAAAACAACCAATCACCTACAGAATATATAAAAGGACAGTGTCCAAAACCATCTATAGGAACAGTAAAGGATCACTAATCCCCAAAATGATGTCAGTATTTCCAGAAGAACCGTAACAAAGCCCATGGTGTATTGATAAGGAACAGCTCGATTATTAGAGATCCTCCAAATAAAAAAAAAAGATCATGCCCGTATCACGGTACAGAATTAGGAATGTAACAGCTGTATGTGGCAGGACATAGTCATAAGAACAGTCAAAATAAAAAAATTGTGGATGTGGGATTTTGTACTGGACAATTAATTCCAGCACTTGATCACCCACAAATAAATAAAAAAAATCATAAGGGGTAAAATTAGTTTCACGGTCTGAAAAAAATGTGCTCTACAACCTCTCCCACAAGAAATAATCCCTACTTGGAAAGCCCACGAACTAAAAAGAAAATATAAAGAAATTGACTCCCTAAAAAGGCCCCCAACCCATTATTTTTTTTTGTGTTAAATTCTAGTAATTTGCAACCGTGTGAAAGGTTTCGAAACAGGGATAGTTACAAAGGGCTGGTTTTGATGGACACATGGGGCAATAAAAGCGGGTATCCCTCCTCCTGCCATGCCTGCTACATACCCGACACCTTTTTTGGGGATATTTTTGGGTCTCAGTGGAGGGAATAGGGTGTAAAAAGTGGCGCTCTGAAAGCCTGCGCACATCCTCAGATTCGCAGGATTGTGCCGGTATAGTGGACTCAAAAAGGAGATGCTCAATGACCTTCTCCTGAAATTGAAGGAAAGTGAGCGTTCCTTGGGCTTTTTTGAAAATAACAAAACTGTTATAGGTAGCAACCTGGATGAGGTAGATTGCTACCTTTTTGTACCAGGCCTTATTTTTGCGCTTCACCAGGTAAGGCTGAAGCACCTGGTCGGAAAGGTCTACACCCCCCATAAATTTGTTGTAGTCTGTTACACAGACAGGTTTCTGCTTTGCAGTGGTAGCCCCCCTCTCCGTAATTGCCACAGTGGTGTCCGTGTGTACGGTGGACAGCATGTAGACATCCTTCTTGTCGGCCCACTTCACTGCAAGCAATTCCTGACTTGCAAGGGCCATGGATGTTCCCTTTCCCAAACGCCTGGACACCAACTGTTGTGGGAGTCCCACTCTGTTCTTCCGTACTGTCCCACAGGCCCCTGTATTTGCAGCATGGAGGGCTTTATAAAGGGCAACGCTGGTATAAAAATTGTCTGTATAGACGTGGTACCCCTTGTGCAGAAATGGCTCCATTAGGTTCCACACAATTTTGCCAGAGGTGCCAATAGTTTCTGGGCAGCCTGGGGTATAAATTTGGCAGTCCCTGCCTTCATAGATTTTGAAACCGCAGGTGTAACCCGTTGTGCTCTCGCAAACTTTGTACAATTTCACCCCATATCTGGCTCGTTTGGAAGGGATGAATTGACGAAAGGAAAGACGCCCTTTGAAGCTCATGAGCGATTCATCTACTGACAAATTTTTGTCGGGTGTACAACTTTAAAAATAAATCATTTAGAAGGGTGATTAATGGCCTTAATTTATTAAGCCGATCATAAGCTGGGTCACTTCTTGGGGGGACTTGGGAATTATCAGTAAAATGCATGAATCGCATTAGGGCCTCATAGCGGTTTCTGGACATCACTGCTGCAAATACAGGGGTAGCGTGGACAGCACTACAAGTCCAGTAGGACCGGACAGAGGGTTTTTTAACCAAACCCATATTGAGGGTAATGCCTAAAATTTTTTTTATTTCTGGGACACTTGTGGGGCTCCACATTCTGGAGTACATAGATGCAGGCTTTTGTAGAACAAACTGCCTAGCATACAGATTAGTCTGCTGGACTATCAAGTCTAGGACCGTATCACATATAAATAAATTAAAAAAATTATAGGGGGTAAAATTTTGGACGTCGACACTAATTCCTGGGGTCGCTTCAAATTGGGGTACTTGGGGGGAAAATGATAGTGCAGGATCCCACATCACGGGAGGGACTGCAACACTCGGCCCTGCACTTGACACCTCTACAGCGACTGACGTATCCACCACCATAGGACTATGGGGTTCAGCGGTGGAATTAGAATCGTCACTGTCACTGTCTGGAACCAATTCTGAAGCGGTGTCTGTTTCGCTTTCAGAAGTGTCGGAACATAGCAAGGCGTAGGCTTGCTCCGCGCTGTACATACGCTGAGACATATTTAGAGATGTGTATGTATGTATATATATATATATATATATATACATATATATATATATATATGCCCTATAAGTCCTAACCCTAAAGTAAACCTAAAATCCTAAAAACGACACAAATTATATATATTTTTTTTTTATATATATTTTTTTTTTTACTAGCCCTAACCCTAAAGTAACGCTAAACTAGCACTAACGGTAAACTAGCACTAACGCTAAACTAGCGCTGACGCTAATCTAGCGCTGACGCTAATATAGATTTGATATATTATATATATATATATATGTATATATTAGAACGATGATTTTTTATCACTTTCTTTCTTCACAGCACAGGACTTGGACTGATTTCTCTCTCCTCTCAGAACAACTACAATGGGAAGAGAGAGAAACACAGCCCATGTCCTGGCTGTGTTTTGAAAATAACTGTCAGTGATCTCTGTGATAGGTTTTATCACAGAGATCACCTGATCAGGGACCAGTCACAACGGTCCCTGATTGTTGCTGTGCCAGATGACGACACAGGTAAGTTATGCAAAGCGCACTCAGGCGCCATTTTGGGGGGGGGGGGAATCGGACCGGGGGGGGGGGGAGATCGGACCGGGGGGGGGGGATCGGACATGAAGGGGAATCGGACGGGGGGGGGGCGCACTATTTACCCGTTCTCTCTCCTCTCTAAGGAGTTATTCCATGAGAGGAGAGAGAAATGGCGATTATCCGCCGGTTTAGCGTGAACGCCGTGAAATAGCGATTCACGGCGATCACGTGACCAGAGACCACTCGTTATGGTCTCTGGTCGTTGCCCCGAACTCTCAGCTACCTCCGGTAGCTGAGAGAACGGAGCCCCGATCTTTAATTTCGGCGCTACTTTAGGCTAATGCGATCACGTTAAAAGGCGTCGCATTAGCCTAAAGCCCATTAGTGAGGAACGTAAAAAGGCGTACTGTTGGTCACTAAGGGGTTAATCCATTTTGTTTCTGCAAGGGCTTGTCCACACGTAACCAAATTGCTGCAGAAAATTTCTGCAGCAATTCCGTTGAAAGTAGCAGACGTTCCGCTGTGGAAATAACGTACCATTTCCTGCGTTTTTTACTGCATAAAATGGTGCGTTTTTCTCAATGTTGGGTGATGGTGATCTCTTCTCAGAAAACGCAGCATTTCAGTCCACTTTTCACAGCAGGAATGGACATGCTGTGGTACGAAAAATATGCACCGCAGGTCAATTTCTAGCCTGAATTTTTACGCATCGTGTGGATGAGATCTGCTAAATCTCACCCACTTTGCTGCTACTGTATTCTGCTTTGTATTTTCTGTCTGCAATCCCGGACAGAAAATACGCAGCAATTCCGCTACGTGCGGACAAACCCTGATACAGCAGGTGTTAACAAAGAAACACAACTCAATATTTATTACCCTGATTCCGCACGATTTATAACTATCCCATATGTGGCCCTAGTCTGCTACTTAACTTAAAACACAGGTCTCAGAAACAAGGAGCACCTTGTGGGTTTTGGGCCTCCTCTTTCTTTAGATATTTTCTAGGCATCTCTAAAGGTTTGCAGAGGCCTAGAGGTGCCAAAATATAAGAAACGACCTCATTTTGGAAACTACACCTCTCAATGAATTTATCTAGGGGTGTAGTGAGCGTTTTGCCCCCACGGGTGTTTGATAGAATTGCACCGTGAAAATGAAAAATAAAAGTTTCATTTACAGAAGGACTTCATGAGATAAAGCACCTCAAAAATTGTTAGGTAATTTCTCCTGAGCAAGGATGTACCCAATATGTGGTAATAAACTTCTGTTTGGGCTCAAAAGAGAAGTACCATTTGGCTTTTGAAGCACAGATTTTGCTGAATGGGTTTTCTGATGCCATGTCACAGACCACTAAAGTGGAAGCCCCCCAAAAGTGACCCCATTAATGTAACTGCACCCTCAAGGAATTCACCTAGAGGTGTAGTTCGCTTTTTGGCCCCACAGGTGTTTTGCAGAAATTAGTGAAAATTAAAATTTTTCCATAGATGTGCCATTTTAGTGCCCAATATGTTGTATCCAGCTTGTGCCACTGTGAAAAGAGAACTCTAATTATTATGTCCGGTTTTCGGTTTTTAGAAACACCCTACATGTGGCCCCTACCTTTTGCCTGGACAATTACGACAGGTCACAGGAGTGAAAGAGAGCACTATGCTCATTTGGTTATTTACACAACATTGGCCTGCAAATACTGGGGCTCTGAACTCAAATAGTAAAACCATCCCTCAAGATGTGATCCCATTTTGAAAACTACACCCCTCCAGAGTGAAAAAATTACATTTTCCATAGAGCTGTCATTTTAGTGGCATGTATGTTGTACCATTGGTGACACACATAAATAGCTAAGAAAGTTCTCCAAATTATGGCAATACCCCATATGTGGTCAGAAACGGCTATTTTGACTCACTGCTAGGCTCGAAGGACCACCATTTGGCTTTTGGAGCGCAGATTTTGCTTGGTACTAGTTTTATTTGGTCTTTTACTGGTATTTCAGTATAGCATGTGGGGGCATATGTAAGCTGGGCGGAGTACATCAGGGCATATGTAAGCTGGGCGGAGTACATCAGGGCATATGTAAGCTGGGCGGAGTACATCAGGGTATATGTAAGCTGGGCGGAGTACATCAGGGTATATGTAAGCTGGGCGGAGTACATCAGGGTATATGTAAGCTGGGCGGAGTACATCAGGGCATATGTAAGTTGGGCGGAGTACATCAGGGCATATGTAAGCTGGGCGGAGTACATCAGGGTATATGTAAGCTGGGCGGAGTACATCAGGGTATATGTAAGCTGGGCGGAGTACATCAGGGTATATGTAAGCTGGGCGGAGTACATCAGGGTATATGTAAGCTGGGCGGAGTACATCAGGGTATATGTAAGCTGGGCGGAGTACATCAGGGTATATGTAAGCTGGGCGGAGTACATCAGGGTATATGTAAGCTGGGCGGAGTACATCAGGGTATATGTAAGATGGGCGGAGTACATCAGGGTATATGTAAGCTGGGCGGAGTACATCAGGGTATATGTAATCTGGGCGGAGTACATCAGGGTATATGTAATCTGGGCGGAGTACATCAGGGTATATGTAATCTGTGCGGAGTACATCAGGGTATATGTAATCTGGGCGGAGTACATCAGGGTATATGTAATCTGGGCGGAGTACATCAGGGTATATGCAAGCTGGGCGGAGTACATCAGGGTATATGCAAGCTGGGCGGAGTACATCAGGGTATATGCAAGCTGGGCGGAGTACATCAGGGTATATGCAAGCTGGGCGGAGTACATCAGGGTATATGCAAGCTGGGCGGAGTACATCAGGGTATATGCAAGCTGGGCGGAGTACATCAGGGTATATGCAAGCTGGGCGGAGTACATCAGGGTATATGCAAGCTGGGCGGAGTACATCAGGGTATATGCAAGCTGGGCGGAGTACATTAGGGTATATGCAAGCTGGGCGGAGTACATCAGGGTATATGCAAGCTGGGCGGAGTACATCAGGGTATATGCAAGCTGGGCGGAGTACATCAGGGTATATGCAAGCTGGGCGGAGTACATCAGGGTATATGCAAGCTGGGCGGAGTACATCAGGGTATATGCAAGCTGGGCGGAGTACATCAGGGTATATGCAAGCTGGGCGGAGTACATCAGGGTATATGCAAGCTGGGCGGAGTACATCAGGGTATATGCAAGCTGGGCGGAGTACATCAGGGTATATGCAAGCTGGGCGGAGTACATCAGGGTATATGCAAGCTGGGCGGAGTACATCAGGGTATATGCAAGCTGGGCGGAGTGCATCAGGGTATATGTAAGCTGGGCGGAGTGCATCAGGGTATATGTAAGCTGGGCGGAGTGCATCAGGCTATATGTAAGCTGGGCGGAGTGCATCAGGCTATATGTAAGCTGGGCGGAGTGCATCAGGGTATATGTAAGCTGGGCGGAGTGCATCAGGCTATATGTAAGCTGGGCGGAGTGCATCAGGCTATATGTAAGCTGGGCGGAGTGCATCAGGCTATATGTAAGCTGGGCGGAGTGCATCAGGGTATATGTAAGCTGGGCGGAGTGCATCAGGGTATATGTAAGCTGGGCGGAGTGCATCAGGGTATATGTAAGCTGGGCGGTGTGGTGATTATAATAAGAGGATAGTAAAATTAATAATCCATGAATGTGGGGTACGCTTTGAAGCACTCTTTTATGCATAGGCCAGGTTTTCCGGGGCAGGTGTCGCACTAATAAATGTTATCCATTTTGATCCCCCCTCTTGGAGCAGATTCTGCACTTTTTTTTTTTTGAGTCCTTCTCTTCTTTACAATTTGGGGAACTTCGCTGGGAAAGTCTGGTACAATACGAGCGACCTCGCTTTCAGCAGGGATGATGACAGTAGATGTGCTTGATGCCTCTCCTTTCTCGTTCCCAAATATTAGGGCCTTAATAACCAATTCTTGAAAGTGAAGAAATGTTCCCATCTTGCCTGAACATAGTACGTAAGCGAACCTAATCATCTATGCGGTCCACGTGTGGTGGGGTCTAGTAAATTTATTTTCTGTGAGAAACTGCTGGGCATGTGGGCCATCATTTTTATCATCATGTTCCAAGAGTCATAAACCAGTTGAATTTTCCCCAAAAAAAATTGGGGTTTTGTTGGCCGGACAGTTTGTATTGGCATCATTTTGGTGTGTGTATATCTATCTTTTATTATTTTTTTCGGGATAGAAAAAACACAACTCTGAAATATTTTTTGGGTTTCGTTTTTATAGGACGTGTTAACTTTATTCTGCAGGTTAGTACGATTATGGCGATACCAAAGTTTTTTTTTTTAGTTTTGTTTTTATGTTTTACTGCTTCTACACGTTTACTTTTAAGAAAAATAAATAAATAAAAATATATAACCTTTTTTATTTTTTCATCAGTAGAACTGTGTCGGACTTTTTTTTCTTTGCGTGACATCCTGTAGGTTTTATTGGTACCATTTTAGGGTACATGCTACTTTTTGTGGGGGTTTTTTACGGCCTTCACTGCTGTATAAATGATATGTTAACTTTTATTCAATGGCTGATTTATGGCAATAACCAATTTAATATAGTTTTATGTTATACTACTATAAGTCATTCTGGCAGTTTGGCGGTGATGCCAGTTATGTATGTTTTTTTTTTTTCTTTTTTCAATTATAAAGGACTAAAGGGGATTATTGTTTTTATAGCTTGAAACCTTATTGGTTTTATTTATTTGAAAAAAATATGTAATTTTTATTAATTGAAAAAAAAAAAAATTTGATACATTTTCGCTCCACTAGGGGACTTTGAAGGCATGATATTCTGATTGTAGGTATAATACACTGCTACTTATGTAGTGTAGTGTGCTGTAACTGTCGTTTTGATTGTAGGTATAATACACTGCTACTTATGTAGTGTAGTGTGCTGTAACTGTCGTTTTTCAACGGAGGCACAGCCTATTAGGACCAAATAGGCTTCCGTACTTGGCAGACAAGAAGGCCATTGTTAGGCTTCATGGTTACCATAGCAACAATCGGCACTCCACGAACACTGATTGCTTGTGGGGGGATTGATAAGGTACAGAGGGAGCTCCTCCCTCTATCAACCATTTAGATTCCATTGACACTATTGACCACGGCATCTAATGGGTCAAACAGCCGTGATCGGCGACAGCCCAAAATCCGTCTCTTGCCGTGGTAGCTCGACTGTGCGCGTCCTGGGGCGGGTTACTCACATGATTTGCAATGTGAAATATGCCACCTGAAAAAAATCGCAGGTCGTAAAACGCACACATTTAGGCCTCATGCACACGACCGTAAAAAATCTCCGGAATTGCGGCAAGTAATACGGTCCGCAATTACAGACCGATTCAGTTCTATTGGCCGTGGACACTTTTCCGTATCGCTACGGACAGGTGTCCGTGCCGTAAAAGATAGAACATGTCTTGTCGGGCGGCTGTCCACGGCCGTCGTCAACCGGCCGTGCCAGGCCTTACAAAATGTCATGCTCTTGCTAGTTAAAAAGCCATACAATCTCAGATCGCAAAAGAAGTTCCTGTATAGATGGCGTCATTTGTATAAGGGCCTGTTCACGTCAGCGTTAGGTGCTGTCAGACCTTTCCGTCAAGGGAGCCCATGTCGTCGTTCTGTAAGGTTTTCAGGGTTTTTTTTTTTAGCAGAAAGAATAGCGCAGTCGACTGCACTATTGATTCCGCCAAAACAGAAACCTTACGTAATAGGGACTATGCGCAACGGAAGCACATAGCGTAAATACTGCACTTTTTCCGATATCACAGTAGCAGCAAATTAGATGAGATTTGAACAAACCTCGTTCACACGCTGCGTAAATAATGAGCGGGAAAAAAAGCTCCGAAATTTCCAATCACAGGCTGCAGCAGGCAGTCACATGGGATGAAATGTCATCCTAGGAAGCCAGCCTGCAGGACGTCAGAGGGTAAGTTTGTGGTTTTTTTTTGTTTTTTTTTTTAATGTGCAGTTTTCCGCAGAGGACATCCTGGATGAAAGACTGCGCCACAATTTGGTGAGGTTTTTCAGCCGGAATTCACTGCGACGATCAGTGTGAATACGCTGTATGCTTTTAATTAGCATATCTGCCCTGTGTGAACATACCCAAGAGGGGCTAGTGGTCTGGTTTGGAGATTTCCAAATTATGTAAAAGGAAGCTCAGTCTTCATGTATAACCGGCCTTCATAACACTTGAGCATTCTTCACCATACTTTTCGTTAGAGACATAACCATTTCCGAAGTTTGGAGTTTTCAAGATCTGTAGGAAAAGTAATGACTATATTTTTCAAAACTTAACACTTAAAAAGAAAAATAGATTTCAAACTCCTGTACCCATTTATATGTCAAAAGTTCAAAATAAGGGAAATGTGTGGTAAAATGAGATGAATTGGCACTTTTACCTCCTTGTATTGTACATGTAAACTTGATCTGTTATTTCAGAGATTAACTTTATAGACTTCCGTACTCAGTGTATGAAAATTCTTCTAAACCGTTTTCACAAGCTTGATCTTTACAGGGTCACTAGAAGAGAGCAGCTAATCCCCTTTTGTAAAGTAATATGAGAGGAGCGAATTTGAAATGCAAAATATCACCTGCAGAACACACTGAGCTGTAAAGGCTTTCCATCCTTTGCACCCTGCTCTAACACTTGATGTATAGGGTTGAAGTCGGGTAAAAAGCCAATAGAGATGTAATAGGAGAGACCTAATACCATTCTTAATACCTGATTTACTATCCTGCGGTCTTATGGAGAGAACTATGTTATACTGAGCTTCTTATGTCCAAGTTTGACTTCACCTTAATGAGAGGTTTGTTTGTAATCACAGTTGGAGAAGTTGGTTAATCCATAAAGAATGTGTACTCCTATTTAGTTTGAGGTTATTTCTTAATTCATACCTGGGATAAAATTCCAGGTATTATGTAATTTTAGTATACTAACATGTTTCATGAAATACTGGTCCATGTCCGATTTAATAGGAATGTTAAAGCCTAATAACTTTACTTCATTACCTGCATACACCTTTTAGTGCAGCTGAGATCCTGAGAAGACTGCACAAGGACCATGCAGATTTGGAAAGGATACTTTCTTACTCCTGCACTTTTTTAATCATTCCTATTATGTAAGCTTTGTTAGGCTTTGTTCACACTGCTGTCAGAGGCAGTCCTGGCAGATATGAAGGAAAGAATAGTGCTGCATGCAGCTCTATTTTTCACATCAAAGTGACGGACATCGCACCGTAAACCGACAGACCTCATTGTAAGTTAAATGAGGTCCGTCAGGCGCTAGTGCTAAGTTGTATGGCAGATCCGGCAGTGCATAGTGGCTTTTGTTATGAAGTGTGAAGGTATCCTTCTGCTCTGTCAGGACATCAGGAGGGAAGGCATACCTCCGACAGAAGGCACTGACGTATCCCACTTTATAGGCATAGAGTGGGATACGTCACCCGAACTCTCCAGGCACAGCGCTAGTTTAAGCGTTGATCCATATATGGACAGTGATGTCACAGGCTTTCAACTATGGAGTCCCCCGTCTGAGCATCGCAAACTCTCTGGCGGGGACTCCTTTGCCCATATATGGACAGTGACGTTAGGGGCTTTGAGATTCTGGAATCCCCAGCCAGAGCATCGGCTACGCTCTAGCCGGGGACCCCACTCCTAGAGGGACCCCCTGACGTCACTGTCAATATATATGGACAGTGATGTCATGGGCTTTCAAAGTCCTCAGCCAGAGTATCGGAAGTGCTCTGGCTGGGGACTGCAGGACTGTAGAAGCCTCTGACGTCACTGTCCATATATGGACAGTAACACCAGGGGCTTCTCCAATCCCGAAGTCCTTGGCCAGAACGCTACCTGATGCTCTTCCCGGGGTTTACAGCCCTGAGAGAGCTCTTCAAGGTATACGTTTTATGTGCAGATTATTCGGAAAGTCTTCAGACCCTTTTACTTTTTGTTATGTTGAGGACTTTTGCTAAAAGAAAAAAGTTTTTCCACATCTTTCTGCACTCAATAGCCCATAATGAGCAAAAACCACTCCATGAGGAGGGAAAGTGCTTGTAGAGCTCAGACACGATTGTGTGGAGGCACAGATCTGGAGAAGGGTACAAAAAATTGTTTTACTGAAAGTTTCCAAGAGCATAGTCCCCTCCATGATTATTAAATGGAAGAAGTTTAGAACAACCAGGACTACTCTTAGAGCTGGCTGCCCCATCAAACGAATTGGGAAGAAGGGCCTTGGTAAGAGGTAACCACGACCCCAATGGTCACTCTGGCTGAGCTCCAATGATCCTGTGTGCAGATGGGAGAAACTTCCAGAAGGTCAACCGTCACTGCAGCACTCCACCAATCTGGGTTTTATGGCAGAGTGGCCAGAATGCAGCCTCTCCTCAGTAAAAGATAGATGAAAGACTGCCTGGAGATTGCCAAAAAGTACCTAAAGGACTCTCCGACTATGAGAAACAAAAATCTGTGGTCTGATGAAACCAAGATTTAACTTTTTGGCATCAATTTTAAGCATCATATCTGGAGGAAACCAGGCACTGCTCATCACCTGCCCAACACCATTCCTACATTGAAGCATGGTGGTGGCAGCATCATGCTGTGGGGGTGTTTTTCAGCAGCTGGGACAGGGAGACTAGACTGGTCAGGGTTGAGGGAAAGATTAATCGGGTAAAGTACAGAGATATTCTTGATGAAAACCTGATCCAGAATGCTTCGGGCCAGAAGGTTCACCTTCCAACAAGACCGTGACCCTAAGCACACAGCCAAGACATCACAGGAGTGGCTTAGGGTCAACTCTTTGAATGTCCTTGAGTGGCCCAGTCAGAGCCCTGACTTGAACCCAATCGAACATCTCTGAAGAGACCTGAAAATGGATGTCCACCGATGGTCCCCATCCAACCTGACAGAGCTTGAGAAGAATAGCAGGAAATCTTAGGGCTGGGGGATTATAACCTAAATCAAAATCACGATTAATTGAACATGTAACCACGATTACGATTAATGAAGTATTATTTAGGTCACACCCCTTTTTGCTACGCCGCTGAATTAATATTTATCCCCTGAGCCTGCTGAATACTACTGTATAAAATCTACCCCCTGACAGTGCCCCCACACCGCGTAGTGCCCCCCATAACTGCCCTCCACACCGCATAAAGTCCCCCATAACTGCCCTCCACACCGCATAAAGTCCCCCATAACTGCCCTCCACACCGCATAAAGTCCCCCACAACTGCCCTCCACACCGCATAACGTCCCCCACAACTGCCCTCCACACCGCATAACGTCCCCCACAACTGCCCTCCACACCGCCTGATAAAAATAACATGCATACCTTACCCAGTTCCAATGGCAAGTGGAGGAGATCCCTCTGGCGTGTATGGCTCGGTGCAGACAGGCGTGATGACGTCACTGCCTCGCGTAGTGAATAGTAGAGCAGGGTACGGGCTCCTGCTCTACTGTTGGATTCAACTGTATCTGCGTACTGCAGATGCAGATACAGTTTAAACCGAGAGAAAAAATGGTGTATTGAACCAGCGATATGACTATCACGGGGTTAAATCCCCTAAAGGGACTAATGAAAATTGTAAAAAAAAGAATACCCTTTTCCAATTTTTTTTTTTTTTTTTTTTTACCCCTAAAGAAATGTTAACATTTTTTTTAAACATAACTGGTATCGCAGCGTCTGTGAACATCCAAACTATTACAATATAACGTTATTTAATCTCGGTGAATGCCGTAAATTTATATTTTTTTGGACACTTTAGCTCCCCCAAAGAAGTGGAATAAAAAGTGATCAAGAAGTCACATGTACCACAAAATACCAATAAAAACTACAGCTTGTCCCACAACAAATAAGCCCTCACATCGCTCAATCGACAGAAAAGTAAAAAAAATTCTGACACTCGGAATGTGGCAACAAACAGTACTTCTTTTTTTTTTTTTTTTTATATATATATATATACATAAGTGGTAAAACTATAATATAAAAAAATATAAATTTGGTATCGCCGCAATCGTATCAACCCATAGAGTAAAGAGAACATGCAGTTTCTACAACACAATGAACGCCGTAAAAACAAAACCCCTTAAAAAAACACAAAAATGCTATTTTTTGCCCATCTCCTCCCACAAATATATATTTTTTTCAGTTTCCCAGTACATTATACTGTACGTTTAAATGGTGCCATGAAAAACTACAACTTGTCCTGCGAAAAACAATCACTCATACTGTACGCTGACGAAAAAATAAAATTATGGCTTTTGGAAGGCAGGGAGAATAAAAATAAAATTGGCCGTGTCATTAAGGGTTTAATGGGTTGCGTCAGCTCTTCGTTGGGGTGTTTAGGGTTTTACCGGAAACAATAGCGCAGTATGTTCCGGTAATCCCTTCCGGATCTAGATGGAGGCCCCTAACAGAGCCTGGAACAGATGTGAATGAGTCCTTATCTATGTACTGAGCTGGGGACACGAGGTACGTTTTAGTAGATATGGAGTTAAAAATTATACAAACAAAATCACCGTGTTTATAAAACATCGGGCTGGCATGTGTTGCATGTTCTTTTCTTCTTGGCTACCAGTTTTCAGTTTTGAAGTGTGGTTTAATTTCTTATTGACGTGCGCCAATGTTTTCTACGCTAAAAACACAAAACCTGTGACCGCTTAACCCAGGTCAGACCAGGATATCTGCCGGATTACACGCACAAACAGTCTGAAGAACTAATATGAAGTCCAAAATATTGCTGCTATATCGGTTTACTGTAATCTACATCCAAAAATAGGTATAGTTGTTTTTTTCATGCGATGCATTAAAGAGGTTGTCCCAGAATCGACAATTATCACCTGTCTGCTAGCCTAATAACGAACCCGTCCTAAGGGTATGGCTGCTATAGGGATTTCCTGGAACCTCATGGTCTATGATGGTACACAATTACTCTGCGGTTTTGACGCACGCAAATATGCGTGGCAAAACCGCACGTTACATAGTTACATAGTTAGTACGGCTGAAAAAAGACACATGTCCATCAAGTTCAACCAAGGGAAGGGAAAAGGGAAGGAAAAATTTCTACACATAGGAGCTAATATTTTTTTGTTCTAGGAAATTATCTAACCCTTTTTTAAAGCCATCTACTGTCCCTGCTGTGACCAGCTCCTGCGGTAGGCTATTCCATAAATTCACAGTTCTCACTGTAAAGAAGCCTTGTCGCCTCTGCAGCTTGAACCTTTTTTTTCTCCAGACGGAGGGAGTGCCCCCTTGTTTTTTGAGGGGGTTTTACAAGGAACAGGATTTCACCATATTTTTTGTATGTGCCATTAATATATTTATATAAGTTAATCATGTCCCCCCTTAGTCGTCTTTTTTCAAGGCTAAATAGGTTTAATTCTTTCAATCTTTCCTCATAACTTAAATTCTCCATGCCCCTTATTAGCTTCGTTGCTCTTCTTTGTATTTTTTCCAACTCCAGGGCATCCTTTCTATGAACTGGAGCCCAGAACTGAACTGCATATTCTAGATGAGGCCTCACTAATGCTTTGTAAAGTGGCATTATTACATCCCTGTCCCGCGAGTCCATGCCTCTTTTAATACACGACAATATCCTGCTGGCCTTTGAAGCAGCTGATTGACACTGCATGCTGTTATTGAGTTTATGATTTACAAGTACACCCAGATCCTTCTCAACAAGTGAATCCGCCAGTGTAGCGCCCCCTAGGACATATGATGCATGCAGGTTGTTGGTACCAAGATGCATAACTTTACATTTATCTACATTAAACTTCATTTGCCAAGTGGACGCCCAAACACTTAGTTTGTTTAAATCTGCCTGTAATTCATGAACATCTTCCATAGTCTGAACTATATTACATAGCTTGGTGTCATCTGCAAAAATAGAAATAGTGCTATTAATCCCTTCCTCTATATCATTAATAAATAAGTTGAATAATAGTGGTCCCAGCACTGAACCCTGGGGTACACCACTTATAACCGGGGACCATTCAGAGAAGGAATCATTGACCACAACCCTCTGGATACGGTCCTTGAGCCAATTCTCAATCCAAACATAATACGCATCATGTGCATTGACCCTTAACATGCCCTCAGAAATGGGTCAGAGCACTAGATGAATGTAGTAAGAAGTATGTATGTCTACTTAATCATGCCACCAAAGCGGTACTATTGGGAGAAATCCGAGAGCGACCATTTACAATCACACAAATGACTATATGTACGAGCGACCAATTCTCCCTTAATTTATCATTTGACTTTTTCAATTTCTGCTTTTACACTTGGAGATTATTGATACACATTTTGTCTTTCATATAGCCTTTATTGTATGTGACTTTATCCTCATGTTTGTTTCCCAAGGCTTTCTTGATATTGGTTATTAAGACGATTGCTTTAAAGTGACATGTAATATTTTTTGTTTTATAGACTAATCTGCCAATTTTTAAATTGAAAGAATCTTCCGTCCGCAGAAGATATAGTGATTTTGAGTGGTTAAGGAGTGAACTTGAAAGAGAAAGTAAGGTAAGAGATTAAGCAGACCTGCAATAAAATGCATATAAAGTAGACTAAAGGGGTTATCCTACCAAAACAACTTATCACCTATCCACAGGATAGGTGATAAGTGTCTGATCGCTTTGGGTCCTACTGCTGGAACCCCCACAAATCCAGAGAACGTTGTCCCGAATTCCCTGTATGAATGGAGCGGCAGGTCATGCATGCTCGCTGCCGCTCCATTCATACTCTATGGGACTACCAGGGATAGCGGAGTATAGCGCTCGGCTGTCTCCGGCAGAGAATAACATTTATTTGCTGAAATTAGAATATCCCTTTAAAGCATAATACTGACTGTTTAGATTCCATGTACTAGATGCATAAAAGGGCTACCCTTCAAAAAAATAAAAAATTCAGCCCGTGATATAAAGAGGAAATCTAAAACACTACCGCATATATATAATCATATTTATAGTTAATTTTATAAATTATCTTTTAAACTTGGGGTGACACGGCGCCGTTTTTATGGTTTTCTATCCAATTGGCCATGTAGATAACAGATATTAGTGACACCAATCTGAAACCGCTTGCTAAGACCTGCAGGACCTTCAGTAGCTTCTTAACAAATCATCTTTACCGTTGCTTTCCTTATTTTTCCTCTGGGTTGTGTTTTAGGTTGTGGTGCCCCCTCTACCTGGCAAGGCTCTTTTTCGACAGCTTCCATTCAGAGGAGATGAAGGAATCTTTGATGACTCTTTCATAGAGGAAAGAAAGCTAGGGCTGGAGCAATTTATAAACAAGTAAGCGTGATCCTCGGCATCTCAAGTGCCAGGAAATGATTCTGTCATGTATAAAACAGACTGGATTACAGAGGGGCACCGTTTAATCTCTGCAGTGAAAGAGTTAAACCAAATCCTCCTTATTGCTGACCTTCTATTTGTTGTGTATAGTTAATGTATGCAGATTGCCTGTGAAATTGATGGCGCTGAAACAAATAGTTCCGTGCTTTACCATAGCTCTCCCTGGTTTCAACGTATGCCCTATTGCTGGAACAATGCCGCCGACAAAGCCTGGGTAATCATTTGCATTGATTGCAAATTGTAGTATTATCTTTGTAAAATGTGCCCAGTGTATTTAATCCTATTATTCTTTCCATCCCTGCAGGTTTCATGTGAAACACCTTAATATTTTCATATAATACGGTGTTAAACATGGATCTGGAGTAGAATTGCACTTGAAATATTACGAGTCATTGGCAATTCTTATTGAAGGGATATTGGCATTGAAATGGCATAACTTTTTATGATCGCTGGCGTATGCCTTGCCACTGACACCTTTTCTCCTCTGAACTTCCAGAGTTGCCGGCCACCCCTTGGCACAGAACGAACGTTGCCTTCATATCTTTTTACAAGATGAAATTATAGACCGGAACTACACACCATCCAAAATAAGACATGCTTGACAAGTGGAAGCGAGTAAAATCCTATGACTGTAAAACGTTATTTTATGATATCGTTGGCATGTTACAATCTGCTGTAATAAATGTAACATACTAACCTCTATATTACTTTACAATGTTACTTTTAATTTGAGCTCTGGAATCCGGTTCAATTACCACTAAAGTATATGATCACACACAATGAACCTCAAGGTGCACAGGATTCCCTGATGCCAACTGTAACGTCCTCTTATTATGGAGTGCTGTAAACCAAATTTTAACATGTCCATGTTTCACAACATGCGTTTATCGCACTACAGTAAAGTATCCGATTCAGATTGCGACCAGAGGCTCATGTTCATAAAGGGTTACTTGATTCGGCATTTGTATTGTAAAACAAGTCCATCGTGGAAAGACCAGCGTTCACTGAGTTGTATTCAGTTGGGTTCAGGTCTTCCCGGTTCTGCGGGCTGTGAAGCTTTGCCTGACATGAGCCTCTCGCAGGGAATGTCCTTGTTCTAGTCGGTCGTCTCGCGTCAGGAATCTCGCAGCATGTTTGGCAGTCATTTCTTCCGTCCTTTGTCTGTGGGTAATGTCTTATTGTTTTGTCACTTCTCCCCTAGTGTTTATTGTTCATGTTTATCGTGATCTGTTTTGTCATTTGCAAAGTCATCATACAATTTCTGCCTTTTTGAGCTGAGGACTTGGATGAAATAATGTTTATGTTGAGGACCAAGATCACTTTTCAGTAATCACTGATTTGATTGTAATGATCGCTCACTATAGTTGCCTTTTTTTTTCTTCCTTTTTTAGCATAAGAGCTGCTTTCACCTTGGCATTGATTCTACTTGTGGTATTACTGTTTTTTTTGTTTTTTTTTCCACTGGAAAATAATCTAGCAGCCACTTTTCTCTTTACACATCATTTATCATATATATGTAGGAATAATTAGGTTGGCAGCTAACTAGCACTAACAAAGACTCTCACTAGAATGTTTCTGCTACATAGTATCACGTGCCACTTGCTATTGTATTCTGTATATCTTAATGTGTAATCTTTACACGCTGATATTCTTCAAAGCTTGCAAAAGACTTTATAATAAATGTTACAAAGAAATTACTTTATACAAGCATTAAACATCTTTATAGGACTTGTCTAAATTTTTTGAAATAAAAAATATGGATATAACATTTTTATTTACAATGTTTTTGAGTACTTTATTGTTTACTGTATCTAGACTAGAAGCTTGCATACATTTTATTTTTTTTCTTCTTTAGGGTTGGTGCAGTTACTTGCCATCTGAAGATCACTATTTAGTGCCTGGCTCTATTATTTATGTCGGCGTGCTGCATTGACTGGGTGATCTAGTTACTTAAACATCCCTGGAACTGCAAGGCTACATATATTTTTTAGTGTTTGAGTGGACCGCATATCAAACTGAAACTCATGTATTACATTGATTTACTTTCATGTGTTTGATTCCACAAAGCCATCTGTGCAGAACCAATTAACACTGCAGACATGTGCAGAACCAACCAATTTCTCTGGCTGACATTTCAGTCAGTCCACTGCACCCCTAGCTTTTATACCTCCAGTTCTAATCCATTTACGACCATGCACTGCATATGTACGTCATGAAGGTAGGGATCTCTGTGAGTTACAGCACAGCAGGCGTAGTCTCGCGAGATTACGTTGTAAACTGTCATTGACAGCGAGATCTCGCTGTGCTGTAAATCACACAGACGCTACAGAAGTGGTCAGGAGAATGAATACACATGACGTCCTGGCTGGAGGTAATGTATATTCATTGTCAGGACACTGCAGTAACGTTATAGTGTGTTTATGTGACTGCAAATAGCGATATAGCTATATCGCTATGTGCTGTGTAAATGAATGGAGAGAAGTGTATGATGCTGATTGGTCAGCGTCATACACTCCTCTGTACAATGCCCACTTGGTCATATAGTAAAACACGCCCAGTTGTCCATTGAGAAACTCATTAGCATAAAGCTAATATAGGTCATAACTCCGTAAAAAAAATGTTTTTCTAAATAAAAAAAACACTGCTGTAATCTACATTACAGCGCCGATCACATCATGTACGAGATAGGCCACTTCTAATGTGGTGACAGAGCCTCTTTAAACAATAATATCTTTGCAACCACTTTGAATACCACAACTTTTTTTTCCTTTCTTTTTTTACAAGCTTTGAGGCTTTCATTTTCTAGATTAGTAATTCCATATTTTTAATTTTATTGGGCAGACGACTCACAAAAAAATCTTTTTATTTATTTATATATATATATATATATATATATATATATATATATATATAATATTTTTGTCCCAGCTACCTGATCGTGTCAGTGCGCCCACTGTAGATGGCGCCCCTGACATCTCTATCCATATATGGACAGTGACATCAGGGGCTCCATCTAGGAGCAAAGTCCCTGGCTGGATAGTTTCTAACGCTCTGGATGGGGATTCTGCTCCTAGGGAGAGCACCTGATGTCACTGTCCATATATGGAGAGACGTCAGGGGCTCCGTCTAGGAGTGGAATCTCCTGCCAGAGCGATCTGACTGGGGATTCCGCTCCTAGTGGCAGCTTAAGTGACGCTATGTACAGGGGATGGAGAGATGTTGGGGGCTCCCTCTAGGAGGGTAATCCCTGGCCAGAGCACTCCTGGAGGGAGCTTAGCTGACACTATCTAACTATCTACAGGTGCGGGGGCTCTCAAAGCCCCGGCAGATGTGAGTGCAGCGCTGGTTACAATGACGCAGCACTGCACTCATTAAACCCTATTCCAGGCTGCCAACAACTTTATATATGTGACAACTATACGGGGCATCGGCACGGCAGTTGTGAAGGGGTTAAATGAGGAATTAGATGTTGCAGTACTTACAATAAGCTTTATCTTTGCAATGTGGTTTATTAGCAGAGTTTTCCTCCTTTTTTCAGTTGAATGCAGACACTCATGCTGCACGCCCTAGCAACTCACAGTAAAGTTCCAGCAGTAGACAGCTCTGTGCACCCGTCTCCTAGGCATTTGTAGCCAGCAGAAAGTCTCCCCTGCGATGCTCCTGTTGATTACAATAGGAGCAGCAAGTTGATTTGCAGTTGTCGCGGCAAATAAAATTTTATCTGACCACGTTTATTGAACAGGTATAATCTTTTTATTTATATATATATATATATTTTTAGTAAGCTCACATTCTGTATGAGTCAACAGGGTACATGTATTTACTTTTTGCAGAGTATTTAATATTTTGTCCCGTTTGCTGTTCCTAGCCATCTACTTTTGTTTATGTAACCCATCGAATCTATTGTGCGTTATGTGACTCTCCAGTTCTTCACCCTCCATAGGAATAACATACAACTTTCATACTCCAGTAGCCAATATACATTACACAGTTACCTGCTGTGTAACAACATCGCATACAGCAGCCTCCTATCTGCAACACTACATTGTATCCTGGAGCAGAGAAAATTGGGTTTGGATCCAGCACAGACGATTCAATAAAATGGAAGGGATATTTCCAAGTTTAATGGGCCAGTATAATTGGCAAGTTAAAATCAGGAATAAAGAGCACAGCGTGACATCCTGATAGTGTAAGGAAAAAAAAATGGTAGTGGTAGATAGGAAGCCTACGCGTTTCAGACGCTGCGAGCGTCCTTAATCATGGCTGAAGCTAGCTGACTAAGATGGATGGCTGCCATATATACTCTAGTACACGAGTGTTTATCGTTAGCGCTAATTAGTCTGTTTGTGGTCTCTCCGTTACACTTTCAGTATGTGTCCATAATTAACAGATATGGTTGCATTGTCTATAGTATGCATTGAAAGAAAATCAAATATGGTACGGGCGCATTAGGTGTTTGTATATTTGTGCATTGATTTGGAAATGTTTTATTATGTGGTAGTCATGTTCATTGACTGTTATATTAAGACACATCCGGTTCGATGTGTCATTCTTTGTTGTGCTTGCGTTCCATAGGGTATGGTAACGATGAGCCGCAAAACCGGAAGTGACTGTCCCGGCGCTGGGGACCGAAAAGGAATAATACAGACCGATCGTAAGTATAAGACCTGTTTATCTATTGCGAACTATATATGTAGAATAAACTATATTAGATTTGTGCCCAAACAATTAATCTACTTTAATTTAGCTTAATTGTATGATTACGAAGGATCGAGTACCCTATCTGTTCTGAGTGGCATTCTTTTAGGTGTCATATTTGTATATTTAAGAAGAAGGGGTCAGAATCGTTGCTCGCAAGGCTCCAAGCCACTAATAGCGCATACACGAGAAAGTTCCAAATGTACATCCTTGAGGTGTTAACCTTCCTCATGACTCATAATTATTTTCTATTCAATGGTGTATTCTACTTACAACTCAAGGGGGTCTCCATGGGAGCCAAATTCTCCCCCTCTATAGCCAACTTAGTTATGGCTCCATCTCTCGGTAGCTCACTCTCTCCTTCATTATTTTCATCCAATAACTCCAAATCCACATGGCTAGAAAATAAGGGTTTCTTTAAATGCGGGCAACACCCATGCAAAACGTGTACATATGCGTATCCAAGCAAAAACTTTTCCGATACTGACAACACATTGACATTCGTGGTACAAAACTACATTAATTGCAACACAAGTGCAGTTATCTACATCATAGAATGTACGCAATGCAAACTAAAATATGTGGGCTGCACTAGCAGGAAATTGAAAACTCGAATACTGGAACACCTAAGCTATATCCGCAATTCCAATATTGTAAATGTGTCAAACGCAGCTAAGCATTTCATTTATCAACATAACAGGACAACTAATTTTTTCCAATGTCAAGCTATAGAAAAAGTCCACCTACCCAAAAGAGGGGGGGACCTACAATACAAAATCTATCAACGTGAAGCCCACTGGATTTTTAAATTGAATACACGGTCTCCCAATGGCCTTAACATAAGACATGATCTAAATTTTCACTATTAAAACACAAGATGTGATTCAAATTTTCATTATTCAAATACATACAATTGTAGTATGCTAGTCATATAACACCTACACTAAGAAGTAAAAACACCAGTATTAAAATAGTAATAATTGTCGCATGATAAAGTTCTATTTCATTTATAGTATGACGTTTAAATATCAGGACAGTCCAGGTTCACGATATAAGGCCATACCATGAGTACTTACTCTGCCTTTTTAAAAAATAAAAAATATTAAACAAAAAAATATATATACCTTCTTGTGTGACTAAACTAATAATTAACTGGTGGTTAGGAGTCATCCCTATGCAATAAACCAGCGATAATTAGGTAAACTTTACCGAGCATTTATATAATAGTAAACCTTTTCTTTCCTTGTCAAAGTGTGCACACGTTTTTAATGATGTTGTGTGTATGTCATAGGTTTATTACACAGCAACATCTTTTAATGTCACCTAGTTTAATATAAGATCATTCATTTACTTTCTGTCACTTATATATCATCTTTTCGTTCTCATCCATTCCAATATCTTAGAGTTGTTGTTTTTACTATACTTTTTCACTCACTTAACCATACCCAGCAGCTGACTACTAAAAACAAGATGGTTAATGTTTCCCGTAGACCCCCATCCACCCAGAATAGCGCTATGCTAGATTCATGTCTGCTTTGCGGTCAAACTTCCACTTAAATATACAAATATGACACCTAAAAGAATGCCACTCAGAACAGATAGGGTACTCGATCCTTCGTAATCATACAATTAAGCTAAATTAAAGTAGATTAATTGTTTGGGCACAAATCTAATATAGTTTATTCTACATATATAGTTCGCAATAGATAAACAGGTCTTATACTTACGATCGGTCTGTATTATTCCTTTTCGGTCCCCAGCGCCGGGACAGTCACTTCCGGTTTTGCGGCTCATCGTTACCATACCCTATGGAACGCAAGCACAACAAAGAATGACACATCGAACCGGATGTGTCTTAATATAACAGTCAATGAACATGACTACCACATAATAAAACATTTCCAAATCAATGCACAAATATACAAACACCTAATGCGCCCGTACCATATTTGATTTTCTTTCAATGCATACTATAGACAATGCAACCATATCTGTTAATTATGGAAACATACTGAAAGTGTAACGGAGAGACCACAAACAGACTCTAATTAGCGCTAACGATAAACACTCGTATACTAGAGTATATATGGCAGCTAGCTTCAGCCATGATTAAGGACGCTCGCAGCGTCTGAAACGCGTAGGCTTCCTATCTACCACTACCATTTTTTTTTTTCCTTACACTATCAGGATGTCACGCTGTGCTCTTTATTCCTGATTTTAACTTGCCAATTATACTGGCCCATTAAACTTGGAAATATCCCTTCCATTTTATTGAATCGTCTGTGCTGGATCCAAACCCAATTTTCTCTGGTCTTGTCTACTGTGTGCCGACACAAGGATCCGTGCACGACTACCCCTAGAATTACATCTGCAACGAAGGTGAGCTGGAGGTGTTTCTCTTTTTCTACTTTTGTATACTATTGTATCCTGGAGCTATACTTCTAACCAGAGCCACATCAAGTACCTGACAATTATTACATAGAGACTCATGCATAAATATCCTATATTGTTATCTTGTCATCCATAAACACACAGGACATGGAATCCATAGGTGCTTGTGTAAATGGGGTTTAACTGCACCCTCACTACAGAACTTAAATCCTATAGCTGAGTTTGGTTTCTTTAAAAGATGTGTTTTTAACTTTTTCAATATAAGAAGAAAAAAAAAAAACAAGAATGTAACAATAGGCATATCCATATAGTACTCCTTGGTAATCACACCCTGTGCTAGTTCTGTATAATGAAACAAAAAAATTTGAAAATTGACTGTGTAATAATCAGAAGATACCATAGAAGTAATGATAAGGTTCCTGTGAGTATATCTCAAGTCTTTCAGCTTTTCTCTTAATGGAGTTTTGCCCAAACAACATATACAGTATTTTCCCCATCAAGGACACCCAATCAGAATTTAAAAAAAAAACCGGAGAAGTGGAAGAATAGGTTTGGAGGGGTGGTCAGTGTGTGTTTCGTTGAACTGAAAATCACAACCTAATTAGCGAAAAAGGAGATTATGTAGCAAACGGTGCATCACCGAGCAATTGATGCTCCACGTACTATGTAGTAGTACCAAAGCACTCTGTAAGCTATTGTTTTAAATGTGGTGGGAGGAAGAGAATAAATGTATCCCATAATTAAAAAAAATTTAAATGACAACTTGCTTATGTTTACAAAGAGAGGTCTCTACCCAATCTATCTAAAACAGATCGGATAGCTTATCCCAAAAAATATGACGGGTGGGGGCAGGGTGGTAGTTCCTATCCAGACTGCTAGGATTGTATTTCTTGCAGTTGCTGGCACAAAGCACAGCATTTTTTTTAATGATGTTTCGGGATATTAATCATAGATGATGACAAAATACCAAAATGTCCCCAATCGAGGGTAAATGGACATTGTAGTGCCAGTGAACCTAAAATAAATTGTCATATTTGTGGACAAAACCGTTTACTAGAAGGGCATGTCCAAAAACAATTTAATAGGTCTGCATGTGGTATATTACTTTTCGGACAGGTGTGGTCAGAGGAGTTCCCCTTGAGATATCCCCTATGTGGGGAGACATATTCTCTATGGGCTATTTTGAATGTCCTCTCCCAGTACTTTGCCGGTTGGGTGGGTGTTTAGCTGCATCAATCATGGATGTTAAAATGTCATCATGTATCACATTATCTGACAATGTCTATTCTGATGTATAGGGGTTAAAAGAAATCATCCCAGTCTTTATCTTGCAGTTGTCTATGCACCTTATAGGCCTGTAAATAGTAGAAGGGGTGCTGGCCCACTACCTCGTGTTGTGTGTGTGTGTGGATGATGGTCCGATGAATCTATGTGTCCAATTTGTGTTAAACCCCCAGAAGTCCATGTGCGAAACATAGTATGAGGGTAGCCGTCCTGGAAATCTAGAGTTTTATCCCAGTGGAAGAGTAGAGAAAAATCTGGGATTTAGGTCTAAATGTTGTCTGGACTTCGTCCCCATTTTCCAAGTCATAATGAAGGAGTTTAGTCCGGTGTTCAGTTGATAAAGCCGAGAAGCGGGTATGCAGAATACACGCTAGGGAAGTAGGCAAAGAGAATTGTTGATCTAGAGTACAGGCAGTAAAACATGATCTGCCTATCCCCAATCACCCACAATTGAGCTGCCATGTTATATAAGTGTACTTGGGGAAAATTGATTCCTCCTCCTCCTCTATCGTGACGACGTAAAATACACAGACCCACCCTAGGTCTTTTAATATTCCAAATGAAACTACGAAATAAAGCATTAATTCGTCTAACATCTACTGGTCTCAAATAAATAGGCACGGACAGTATCAGGTAAAGTAGTTTGGGAAAGATCACCATATTTAAATTTGCTCTACCCAAAAATTATCAAGTAAAGTATTTCCAGGTCTAAAGTTGAGACTCCAGATATGCTATATAGGGACCAATATTACGCGTATAGGGGCATGATGGTTGTCTTGTAATATGAACTACAAAGCAGGGGAAATAGTCTGAATTCCACTTAAAAGCATATCTCAAGGACCAAGTTGGTTTAGAAGGGCCTTTGAGAAACAAGGCTCCCGATTTACGTACATTAATTCTAAAGCACGACGGACTCGTAATGCGTGATATCTTGAAGAATCTGTGGAAGCGAAGTGGAAGGACTGGAGATATATAACTGTATATCGTCTGCAAATGCTGACGAATTAATCTGGCGTGAGCCAATTTGAATGCCCTGGAATGGTGTTATGGACTGTAAGTGGTGAAGAAGTTGGTCAAGGGAAAGATTAAAAAGAAAGGGGGCATTGTTTACGTGTTCCTCGAAAGATTGGAATAAGAGGGGAATTAAGTTAAATCACAGTAAGGGTCCAGGCCTATTTATTCATAACCAAATATATCTGTTCCTGTGCTAAGAACCTCTAAAATTCTAGTGAGTCAATATGGCCATGCGACCTCTGCGTATATGGCCACCAAAGTGGGTGAATATAATTAAATACCTCCGTTCATCGGGTATATTTTATGTGGTCATAAGATAGTGTCTGGTTAAGAGCAATATTCTTCTTTCACACCTCTAATCACGTTTATCACACAAATGGCCATGAGATCTGCTTTCCCTCCTTTGCCTTTTTTCCTCAAGAGTAATAAAAGATAAGATAGGAAGGTAATCCTAATTGCTCCCTTCAGGTCAAGAAGAACTTGGAGGTTGGTAACAGACAACCCTTGGGTGCTGCCAATGACACCAGATCTTTTTCAGGGTTCAATTATCTGGAGGTGATTGATGGCCTGCAAATTAGGCTAGATCCACACAAGCGTTGCGCATCTCAGGCATGAAAAACTGCAGTTTTTCACGTCTGAGGTGCATCCGTGCTCTGCGCTGCGGGACGCGTTATCACATCCCCCATAGACTAGAGTCTATGGAGGGATGCATGAAGTGTGAAAAAATAGGACATGTCCTATTTCCTCAAGGACCCTTCACACTGTCCGTTGAAACAACGTCTATGTGAACGGCCACATTGAATTACATAGGTCCGTGTGACGGCCGTTGTTTTTAACACGTTCGTGTGAATAAGGCCTAAAAAGCAGGCCAAGCAAACTAAGAAGACAGTTACGAGAGTTATTAAATTATTTTTCCTACTAAGGCCTCTTTCACATGTTAGCATTTTAGTCATTATTTTGCTTCAGTATTAGGAAGTCAAAACCAGGGGTGGGTTCAAAACTTGGAAGCAGTACAAATCTTTCCAAGTTTATGCTTCACTCCTGGTTTTGGCTTCCAAAAACTCACACAAAATATTGGCATATGAAAGTGACCTAAGGTTAGGGTCCCTCTGTTAGACCAAACCTCTCAGAAAAGTGTATAAGCCTAACAGGCCATAGAACAATTACAGGCTTTATCATTGAAGTTGCTTACATTGAATACATTTTTAAGTGCCATAGCATCAACTAGGCGTATAGTGGATATCCAAGCTATTTTTATGCCAGTGTCTCAAATGTCATATCTTAGAGTCATCCTAAAGTCTGATCTTTTCTTCCTAGGGTTGTGTCCCATACTGTCAGGAATATAAACTTAACCTTCCTTCTATAGTAATCCTAGTTCAGAGAAAGAGTTTAATTCTCTAGGTGTACGGATATGTTTAGTACAATACCTCGACGCCACTGGGCAATAGACAAAGTATAGCGGTCTATTTATCCCGTTCCAAAGTCCCACTACATGTTCTAGAGCAAGCATGAGTTTTATCTCTAGACTGTTTAGGTAGGCGATTAGTCCAGTGAGCCTATATCACCTTCTCTGGTGTCGTATAAAGCCGATTCAACTAGGGCTATGACTACATCTTAGATGACTTTGTGGCTTTGTCTGGCCAAATATGTAAGGGTCAAATCACACAGAGTTTTGATGCAGTTTTTTTTAACCAAAGCCAGAAGTGGATCTAAGGGAAAGAAAAGGTATATAGAAAAGACGGATGCATCTCCATTCTTTGGTGTCCACTCGTGTGTTTGGCTCAAAAAACAGTGCCAAAAACTTCATCAAAACTGTGTGTGGTCCTGGCCAAAAGTGTCCCTTTTTAGTTAGTATAGATTGAATTTTATGGCTAATTCGGATTCCTTCTAATTCAGCAGTCCCCTTCCTTAGTCTTTTTTCCTAGATCCCATTTGGTCTTGTCGTGGGTGACGCAAACAAATTATCATTCCTTTCACCAGTAATTCAATTTTTTCTAATCCATAAAACCCATTATTCTGTGCAGACTTTTTAACCCTATGGGGTTTTGTTTGCAGCAATGGTTTGGGTTTACTCAGAAAAAAAACCTAATTTAAACTATATTTAATCTGCAGGTTTTCCATTGTTAATCTGTGATCCACTGAGATAGGCAAGGGGTTCTTCCTTTTTATACCCGCAGGATTCCTGTCCCTGGGGCTGAGATGTATCTTGCCTCCTTTTGTGAGAAATAAAAGAATGGGGGGAAAAAAACTTTCACTTTTTAGATGTGAAGAACCCTACTTAGATAACTGACTTATTAAGGATTTGCGGCAAGACCAACATCTATTTGTACCGTTCCACAGAACAGATAAAGGAAGGTAAATTGTCTAAAGAGACCATTAGCAAATGGACCAAGAGTGCAATCTATAAGGCATACAAAATGATTAAGAAAGCTGCCCTGATTAACATTAGAGCTCGCTAAACTGTTGTTTTGATTTCCTGGGATGAGCAGTCCAATGCTGTGTAAGGTTCCCATATAGCGTAAATGCTGCGGAATTCTGTGCGACAATTCTGCAGCATTTACAGTAGCAGCAAAGTGAGTAAGATTTAGCAATTTTCAGGCACACACTAGGAAAAAAAAACGCAGGAAAGTTGTGTGGAAAGTGTTCTGGGGTGCGACTTTCAATTCCGCAGCACATGAATTTATGCTGCGGGTTTTGTGCGAAGATGCTGGGTGGTTGCCCCAAAGAATTCAATAGGTAGCATAAATTGTGCAGCAGAGCTGTTTTGATGCATTTTTTACAGCGTTTACGCAGCAGAAACGCAGTAATAACCGCTGGAAATCCGCAGGCGCATATATACGTTGCTATAATCAATGTTTAACACAAAATCCGCAGAAAAAAAGCAGCTTTTCCACAGTAATATGCGCAGCAATACGTACTATTTGCTGCGGATTTCTATAACAGATTCTGCTGCAGATTTTCCGTTGAGGAAATTTCGCAGCATTTACACTACGTCGGAACTCAGCCTTACGGCAAGTCTATACAGGGAAAAAATAAAATCAGTAAATCCCCAGCAAATTCTGCATGTGTTAACATTTTGCTGTGGATTTAGGTGAAATCCGCAAGAAATAAGCAGCAGAATTGATACACTATGGATTTGAAAATCTGCAGCATGCCCTGAAATCTGCACAGATTTTTTTCATCTACATGTGGATGAGGTTTTAAAAAAAACCTTATTCACATGCATTGTACTATAAATAGTTCCGGAATTTCGGTGCAAAATTCACACGAAAAACTTGTGACAATTTTATTGTTCTTACTAGGGTCAAGGGGTTTTCGCTGGTGGTGCTGTCATGGTAGATTCATGAACTCCAAATTACGGTAAGGACTAATTCCTCTTTTCCTCTCCAGATTGCAACATAGAATTCATATGCTGTTTGGGCAGGCAGCGGTATTATGGTGGAAAATCTTATTAAAACTTATGCTGCCCCCACATTTCACCTATGTTAAGGATTCCTATCATTTTAGGACCATGCCACAATTACTCCCACTAAAAGTACTTTGTGTGTTCCAAACAAAACATTAGGGATAGTAATTATTTTTCTCAAACCACTGCATTGCACTCCATTTGCCAGCCATGTGGCTTATAAACTACTACAAAATGTATTAAGAAGTTTACGGTGTTACAAGCAGTGTCTGTCCTTCTTCAATTTCTTAAAGGGCTTTTCCACTATACAATTGTATTGTTTATATAGTGGTTTGTTTACAATATTTTCAAGTCACATTAAAAGTCTGTACATTGCGTCTGTGTTCGAGGCATCCTAAACCTCCTCAATACTTGCCCCGTTCTATCTTAGATTATGTCTCAATGCGAGCACTACTTTATTTTCATTCATGTTATCTCTCAGTGCCCGCGTGCCCCGCAAAGATGGTGTCTACAGTCATAATGGCACTGAGGAATAAAACAGTGCTCGCATTAAGGCGTAATCTAAGAAACAAAGTGGAGGGTATTGAGGAGGCTTTGCATGCCTCGAACACAGGCTCAATGAACTTACTGTTAATGCGCATGCGCAATGAAATTGCTTTCAATGCGCATGTGCAAAATATTGTAGGTTACTGCGCATGCATCAATGCAAGGGGAAGAAGACGTCATTCAGAAGAGAAGAAGCAAGAAGACCGGAAGAGGAGCTAGTCCGGAAGTCAGGATTGAAGAAGTCGAGACATCAGCGGAAGAGGAAAGTTCCGATGGTGGGGGAGTCACGTGACACTAGACGGAATTAGAAGACATCTGCAACTTTGAGACGGTACGTATATTTAAAAAATACTTTCATAAATATTTAATAGGTTACATAGTTACATAGTTAGTACGGCTGAAAAAAGACACATGTCCATCAAGTCCAACCAAGGGAAGGGAAAAGGGAAGGAAAAATTTCTACACATAGGAGCTAATATTTTTTTGTTCTAGGAAATTATCTAACCCTTTTTTAAAGCCATCTACTGTCCCTGCTGTGACCAGCTCCTGCGGTAGGCTATTCCATAAATTCACCGTTCTTACTGTAAAGAAGCCTTGTCGCCTCTGCAGCTTGAACCTTTTTTTCTCCAGACGGAGGGAGTGCCCCCTTGTTTTTTGAGGGGGTTTTACAAGGAACAGGATATCACCATATTTTTTGTATGTGCCATTAATATATTTATATAAGTTAATCATGTCCCCCCTTAGTCGTCTTTTTTCAAGGCTAAATAGGTTTAATTCTTTCAATCTTTCCTCATAACTTAAATTCTCCATGCCCCTTATTAGCTTCGTTGCTCTTCTTTGTATTTTTTCCAACTCCAGGGCATCCTTTCTATGAACTGGAGCCCAGAACTGAACTGCATATTCTAGATGGGGCCTCACTAATGCTTTGTAAAGTGGCAATATTACATCTCTGTCCCGCGAGTCCATGCCTCTTTTAATACACGACAATATCTTGCTGGCCTTTGAAGCAGCTGATTGACACTGCATGCTGTTATTGAGTTTATGATTTACAAGAACACCCAGATCCTTCTCAACAAGTGAATCCGCCAGTGTAGCTCCCCCTAGGACATATGATGCATGCAGGTTGTTGGTACCCAGATGCATAACTTTACATTTATCTACATTAAACTTCATTTGCCAAGTGGACGCCCAAACACTTAGTTTGTTTAAATCTGCCTGTAATTCATGAACATCTTCCATAGTCTGAACTATATTAGATAGCTTGGTGTCATCTGCAAAAATAGAAATAGTGCTATTAATCCCATCCTCTATATCATTAATAAATAAGTTGAATAATAGTGGTCCCAGCACTGAACCCTGGGGTACACCACTTATAACCGGTGACCATTCAGAGAAGGAATCATTGACCACAACTCTCTGGATACGGTCCTTGAGCCAATTCTCAATCCAATTACAAACTATATTTTCTAAACCTATAGTCCGTAATTTACCCATTAGGCGTCTATGGGGGACAGTGTCAAATGCCTTTGCAAAGTCCAAAAACACTAAATTGATGGATTGTTTTTCAAAAGTGGACAACCCCTTTAAGTGTTTCCTGATCTGCATCTACTATAACGTTGCACTATGAAGAATACATTCTACCAAATACACGCAGTTGCCAACTGTTTCAGAGAGACACTTCAACCTGCCCACAACACTGCTCCAATTTCTCAAATATGAAAAGCTGACATGGATGAACATCCACTTCTTTTTTCATCTGTTACCTGGCTCTCCGTAAAATAACAGCATGATTTCCAGACATATAGAACTGTCGTAACAACAGGACCATACTGTATATGATACAAGTTCACAGTGAAGTTTGAGCAGTGCTTTTCACGTTCGCAAACAAAAATACAGCTTGTACCACTTCTTTTATCTACTCGCACAGTCACAAATGTCTTTGCTAAACTGACTGTATCAATAACATGTGAAGATGTTTCTGACATCTTGTGATGAAATATTAAACTTTGTGACATCATAGTAATATCCAGCTACAAGCTGAACCTGGGCTGAGTCCGGTCCATATGCCATGGCTGTCAGCTGTATGTGACAGCTGAGACCTTGCACTAAGACCTTATTCAGGCGAGCGTATTATTCGTCCATGTGCTGTCTGTTAAAAAAAACGGACAGCACACGGACCTATGCAATTCAATGAGGATATTCACACAGCCTTGGTTTTTCACGCAGCGTGTGTCCGTTGCGTGATACTCACTGCATGTCCTATTTTGGTCTGTTTTTGCGGACCACGTTGCACATTGAAGTCATTGGGTGTGTGAAAAACACGGACAGCACACGGACGACATCTGTGTGCTGTCAGTGTTTTTCACGCACCAATTGCTAAAAAATGATGAGAAAAAAAACCAGGAACACTGATACCACACAGAACTGAAATGCATGAAGTAAATTTTCCTTGCGGATGCAAAGCAGGCATGCTCGTCTGAATAAGGCCTAATGGCCAGGATCAGTGATAGCTCCTATCCCGGATATTTAACCACTTAGATGCAGCATCTAAGCCGTTAAAAAGGGGGTGATCCATTGGTTGTCATGTCAGCCATGAAGGCTCCCAATCCGCCTTCTTGGTACTTCTACTAAAGAGACACTCCAGCAAAAAAAAAAATATTATTGCTACCGTTAGTACAGTACAACTGGTAACTTTATTCTGTGGGCCAATACGATTTTGGCAATACCAACTTCATATATTTTTTATGATTTACTACTTATACAAAAAAAAAACAATCTTAAAAGCCCTGCCCCTGGCAGACCTTAAATAGACACTCCAGCGATTTTTATTATTATTGTTACCGTTAGTACAGTACACCTGGTAAAAGGATGGGCAGGCTATTCTCTTACTGGGCGCTTTGTTATAGAAATATCCCGGCCACGTATCTATCTATCTTTCTATCTATCTAATCTATCTATCTATCTATCTATCTATCTATCTATCTATCTATCTATCTATCTATCTATCTATCTATCTATCTATCTATCTATCTATCTATCTATCTATCTATCTATCTATCTATCTATCTACCTCTGTCCTGTCTATCTTTCTCTCACTCTCTATCTATCTGCTCCTACAGCTATCAGCAGGGAGGAAATAAAGGTTCTGCAGTAATATGTATCTTCCTACTCTGCCCGGTATTGAAAGAAATTAAGTTTTCAGGCTGAAAGTGAATAAAGATAATAAACCGCATAGATCACATTTTTTTTTTATTCTAGATTAGAAAATTAAATTTATGCATCAAAATATGTCTTAAATTTTTTTTTGTGTGTAATATTTGTGTATAAATGTGTCCACTGTTTTTCAAAATTTGCTAAAAGTTTTGATAAAAGACCACATATTGAAACCTGAGTAGGATTATTCAGCCATGTTGATCACATTTCTTCTATCATATATACAGAAAAGTTCTGCTCAAGACTGTAAAAATGATTGTCCTTAAAAACGGCATAAATTACTCAAATACAATATATTTTATTCTCTGTAAAGAAATGAGTACAACGTTAAGCTCACAATTAGAGGACACTGTACAAGAACCATATTACTTGTCTATGATAGTTGAAGTGCTGATTTGTCTTAGTGCTAGACCCTAATCACACATTATAAACTTAACATAAAGCAACTATTAAACTGTATCTAAAGCCAGTGCCGTCCTACATGTTTGGTAAATCTGTACATGAATTGTATGAATTACTAATACAGACTTTCTTTTTCTTTTTAATGGCCAAGAATATGAGACTTTTTTGTTTTAAATAATTATTTCCCAAATTTATATTTCCTTTTTTTTTATATTAAAATATCCATGGAAACATAATCTTACATTCTAGCACTTAGAGCACCTTTGGCTCTTTATCTATTTGACCTCGCCATATTTGTTTGCTAGCATTAAAATAGATAAAGTGTCTAATTCATCTTGAGACAGCGATTATGAGCTTGAGCCAACGCAGTGATGGAAGTGAAAACACTGTCACAGAGATATGAAATTGTCCTCTAGAGATCTGCTGGCAATTCTGCTGACGTGTCTTTGAAAAACACAGTTCGATTGAAATCCATAACATCAACTTACTACCACACTTGCGTCTTTTGTACACCTTTGAACAACAGTTTACAACTTTAATATACAGGGTGGGCAATTTATATGGATACACCTAAATAAAATGGGAATGGTTGGTGATATTAACTTCCTGTTTGTGGCACATTAGTATATGGGAGGGGGGAAACTTTTCAAGCTGGGTGTTGACAATGGCGGCCATTTTGAAGTCAGCCATTTTGTATCCAACTTTAGTTTTTTCAATGGGAAGAGGGTCATGTGACACATCAAACTTATCGAGAATTTCACAAGAAAAACAATGGTGTGCTTGGTTTTAACGTTACTTTATTCTTTCATGAGTTATTTACAAGTTTCTGACCACTTATAAAATGTGTTCAAAGTGCTGCCCATTGTGTTGGATTGTCAATGCAACCCTCTTCTCCCACTCTTCACACACTGATAGCAACACCGCAGAAGAAATGCTAGCACAGGCTTCCAGTATCCGTAGTTTCAGTTGCTGCACATCTTGTATCTTCACGGCATAGACAATTGCCTTCAGATGACCCCAAAGATAAAAGTCTAAGGGGGTCAGATCAGGAGACCTAGGGGGCCATTTAACTGGCCCACGACGACCAATCCACTTTCCAGGAAACTGTTCATCTAGGAATGCTCGGACCTGACACCCATAATGACATAAATAACTCATGAAAGATTAAAGCAACGTTAAAACCAAGCACACCATTGTTTTTCTTGTGAAATTTTCGATACGTTTGATGTGTCACATGACCCTCTTCCCATTGAAAAAACTAAAGTTGGATACAAAATGTCCGACTTCAAAATGGCCGCCATGGTCAACACCCAGCTTGAAAAGTTTCCCCCCTCCCATATACCAATGTGCCACAAACAGGAAGTTAATATCACCAACCATTCCCATTTTATTTAGGTGTATCCATATAAATGGCCCACCCTGTAGAATAAATCAACATAAATAGTTCAGTAACTTTGTAAATACGTTGTAATACTTATTAAATACAGATCCCTGGTTACCGTATTATAGTGCAGAGCTGCAGGTTCCAAAGCTCAAATCTCCAAGCATTCCTTGCTGGCTCAATGTCTACACAGAACTTTCTCTAGTGATTTATATTCTGGGAAATTTTGTCTGTACACCAGACACTTTACAGTAATCTGATATAGAAAATACAAGCTGCCCCTCTCTATTTTAGGAACTCCGATAAGATGTGTCTGACAACTAGCATATTGACTGTTTCCATTGACAACAGCAGAAAGCGGCTCTTAGATATAATACAGACTGTAATATAAGTAATACTGTGTATTTATAAAGTTGATGAACCTTTTATGTAGATTATATTTATTTGTAAACTGTAAAATGGATCTCACAGGTGAACATACACTTTACGATGAGTGACAGTTTTATGTATAGAAGATTATTGGGCATCCAGAATAGATGTTTCCAGTGATTGTGATGATGTGGTCCAACATTATCCGTATAACATATAGATGTATTGTAATACATCCATCAATCCTATTAAATATGTCCTTTACACATACTTCTTGAAGGGCTGGTTTCAGGTTCTTGTGCACTGTGGACATTACTATGGAAGGTTAACTATGTTCGTGACAAAACACTGTATTTCTATGTAACAGGACTTTTGAAGGTACTTGAAAGTCATCTTTTACCCCTGGATTTATAGGGAAAACAGCACTGACTACATCATGTGGCAGATTAGAGTTTGATAGCATGCACATCAATATGATGGCTATTTTTGACCAAGGTAAATTCTCCACAATGATTGTGTCCTTGAATCGTATTCCTTAGTAGTGCAGTTGCCTGTAGTCAGTCTTCTGTATAAGTGTATGCTCTTCAGGTTGGTCGTCCAGGTTAAATATCACTGGATTTATACATATCTGATAGAAGCCGTGTGATAGGAACATTGCCAATAGTTTTCTTGAAAAAAACTTCTTCTATCGTGGATGGGCTTATAGACCGTAAAGCTGGTAGGAGCAGTAGAAGTTTCCCAAACCGACAGGGCTGTGTAGGATATCTGTGGAACACATACAAGGAAAACAAATGCTGATTAATCGAATGAGAAAAATATATATCATCTACTTCTCCTGAATTTAATTTAAAAAAAAATGGTATGTTTGCTACTATTGGAAATTAATATTTTGCCTTAAAGAGATTTTCCTTTTTTGTTTAAACAAACAGGAATTGAAACACAAAGTATATTAGAAAGTTACAGAACCTTTCACTGTTATAGGCTACGTAAACCTTTGAGCAAATTTTTTAAATAAAACAGCGTATTCGAGGATTTTAGACAACTTTGTAATTGTTTTGTATTAAAAAAAAATTTTACTTTTTGAGATACAGCTTCTATGTATACGGAATACATAGAAGCTGTATCTTGTGCTCAAATCCGAATCCGTCAGGTCAGCAGGACTGCCAGCTTCAGTGACAGCAGGTCCTGCGTGTCTCCGACACGCAGGACCCAGCTATTATCGATCACATCTAAGTTCATTGTTATCGATAACAGCTGGATCCTGCGTGACCCGCTGTCACTGAAGCCGGCAGTCCCACTGACCACACGGATTCGGGTTTGAGCGCAAGATACTGCTTCTATGTATACATGATAGAAGCTGTATCTCAAAAAGTAAAAACATTTTTTAATAAAAAACTATATAAAAGTTGTCTAAAATCCTCTAATAAGTTGTCTTATATATATATATATATATATATATATATATATATATATATATATATATATATATATACATATAAAACCAATCCTGAAAATGTGTTGCTTAGCCAAGTGCAGGTCTCATCACACGAAAGAGCTTGGGGTTGTCCAATTTAGAAAAATTATTTTCATATACTCCATCAGGGATTTCCGAGTTAATGGAGGGGGTCCTCTGTTCAGGAACTTCATCTCTGGAACTGAGTGGAGAGCGGCTATAGAAAGCATCTATCAGTCTGGATGACATGTCCTGTCCTGCATTACACAGACAACCCATTCATTTGAATAGATTCTGTGTAGTGCTTTATTTCCACTGTGGTGGCGCTGCATGTTTACTGCTAGGTTTCCCCAAAGATTTCAGCAGTTTGCTGGGTGTACCAGGAGAAACACACTTTCATACAAAGAGCGCTGGAGTAAAAATTACCTAATTTATTAAGAGGAGCATGTTTCTTAATAAATTAGGTGCATTTCCGGCGGTCCATGCGCCAGAAAGGGAAATCTACGCCATCTACGAGTTGATGTAGATTTCCACTACAATTTACTCCACTTTGTGGCGTAAATCATAGTGAATTTCAATATTTTTGGAAAGCGGAGGAGGTGGCATAAATTGACAAAACGTTGCAAATTATACACCATAATACTGGTGTATAGCCATTGATGTTACCCTGTTTGTGATCTACCTATTGTCAAGTGACCCTTCTAACAAGTAGATAATGTCCAAAGCAGTCAAAGCTCACAGTTATGTGAGCAACCCATTTTCAAAACAATAATGGGGCAGATTTACTAATACTGTACACTAACTGTAACACCCATGGCCGCGGGCTGTCAGGTTTACTGACCGCATCTCCTCCTCAGGAGACATCAGCGCTCACTTCCGCTTCACTCTGCTGTGTCTCATAGGGTGCACCTGAATTAGATACCCAAATTAGCCCATGAACACTCTGGACTATAAGAAGGGCTCTGCCCCTTCCTGCATTACCTGAGCGTTGTCGTTTACTTATGTCCGTCTCTGCAAATGGTCCCTTAAGTGTTTTCCAGTTCCCAGTGTTCCCGTTCCAGCTACCTGTATCCTGTATCCCCTGTTATTCTGGTCCAAGTGCTATTTAGAGTTGGAGTCATGTTGTGCTGAGTACTACACCTGCCTTGTTACACCACGCCTGGTGTCTGCCTGCTGCCGAGGTCCCATCTAAGCCTATCTTGCTACTGTCTGAAGTTACCACAGGTACACCTATTCGAACTATTGACTTTGACTAGTATCCTGTTGGCCAGCTGCCATACCGTCAAGGCGGTACGGCCCAGTGGGTCCACACACCCTACGTGACACTAACTTTTCAGTTGACTTTTCAGAATAAGCTGTCGTATGTATGTAAAAGTTATTCTTCCTCCACTATTTCCGGCCATAATATGTCTTGTATTCTGCATTTTTTATGAGCAATTTTTTCTGCAGGCTCTATAATTTTCAGTCTTTCCAGAGCTAGTGGGTTGAGCCTAACTGCCATCATGTCTTCCATGCACAGCACACAGAGAAGAGAAAAATCCTGCTCTTCTATCTCCTGGCATCTATGGACAGCAATGTGTGTGTCTTTCTTTCCCTGCTTCCTCCTTCTACTTCCCCCTCCCCTCTTCAAAGACTTCTATGGGCAAGCTGTGAAGAGACACAGCCCCACTTTCTACGGTCCTTCTACTCTGCTCTGTAACTGGAGACTAATTTTACTTGACAACAGGGGGTAGACAGCAGATTACAGGAAGGGAGACACCCAGTGGCAGAAACTTCACACAGAATTTGCATGTATAAAACTAATAACCTTTAACAGTAAATTACAAAGTTTACATATATCAGGTATACTATTAGATCAGCCTAAGTAATTTAATAAGTTAGTGTCCATTTAAATTTAGACAGCTAAGAATTAGACTAGATGCACCAAATTAATCACAGTGGCTCATGCCGGATGATAAATTTGGCGCATGTTTAGACACTTCTCCCTAACTTTATATAACCTTTTGGTTGGCTTACTTTAAACCATGATTTTAAGCTACATACCCCTTTCTACAAAGCCAAGATCACCTAATGGTCACATACATTTGTTGTTTTTGGTACATTACATTGATAAATGTGTCTAAAATGGTATGCCCCAAAAAAGACGCTTAGAATTCAGGCAGAGGAAGGGATCGTCTCTGTCACACCAATGCCCCCCCACCCACTGTGACTCCAATGGGTTGTCATGGCAGCCAGGGGCCAAATGAAGTACCCAAGGTCTGCCATGTTGGTCCTCCTATTAAGCAGAGATGCAAAGGGCACAATATACTGCAATACATATTCATTGCAGTATATTGTGCAAGCTATCTAAGGATTAGTAGGATCTAGTAGGACTACAAAAAAAGTAAAAAAACAGTTACAAAAATTATTCAGTTTAAAAAAAATAATTTTACCATTTCTTCCTTAACTGGTTGTCAACACAGGACGAGAATGCTCGTCCTGAGCGGCGGGTACTTTGCGCATTAGGATGAGCATTCTCGTCCTGTGTGACAGCCGTGTCCGCGCGCGATCGGGAGACGGGCAACGGCTGTAATACACAGCCACGGCCCGCTGTAACGGCGGAGAGAGAAGAAACATCTCTCTGCCGTTAACCACTTGAATGCCACGATGAAAGCTGATCGCGGCGTTCAAGGACTGCCCTTTGATCGCATCACAGAAAATCCCTGTGACGCGATCAAAGCCCATAACTTGTATGGCCAGACAGACCAGGGTCCATTGAAGGACCCCAGGGCTGTCTGACCATATTTCTTGTTGTTAGGGCATACTGAGGTATGCCATAACAACTGCCTGTCCCAGTACACAGGCTAATGTACTGGCATATAGATATATGCCAATACATTACAGTTAAAAAATGAAAAATGAAAATCCCTTTAAGGGATTAAAAAAAAAAAGTTAAATTAATGTAAAAAATAAATAAATAACGTTGGATAAAAAAAAATACACAGAAAGACAATTTTTTTTTTACAATAAATAAACTTTTTAAAATATAAGTCCCAAAACATGAAATAATATAGACATATTTGGTATCGCCACGACTGTAACAACCTAAACAACAAAGGTATAACATTATTTATGATGATCGGTGTATGGTGTATAAAAAAAAAAATTAAAACTGCAGCGGAAGTGCTTTATTAGTGCATTTTTGCCAAAATAAACATTTATATGAATTAAACGATAATGTATTTGTACCAAAAAATGCTACCTACATAAAGTACAACTCGTCCGGCAAAAACCAAAGTCTCATACAACTACGTCGCACAAAAGATAAAAAAGTTATGAGCGTCAGGATGCAAAGAGGGAAATTGGCCGTGTCCTTAAGGGGTTAAAATTATGTAAACAATAGAAAAATAAACATAATTGGCAATGGCATTCATAATGATCTGAACTATTACAATATGATGTTAATCATCCTGCGTGGTGAACACTGTAAAAACAAAAAAGGACGCCAGAATTGCTATCTTTTGGTCACTATGACTTCCAAAAAAATTGAATAAAAAGTGAGCAAAAAGTTGTATACACCCCAAAATGGTACTAATAACTACAGCTCGCCCAGCAATAATTAAATCCTCACAAAGCGTCAGCGACAGAAAATTTAAAAAAAGGTTCAAATATGTTTTTTATAACAAATAGTTTTTATTTTCTAAAAGTAGTAAAACATAAAAAAAAATATACATTTGGTATCGCCGTAATCGTATTTACCCGCAGAATAAAGTTAACATATAATTTTATTGCACAAAGAATACAGTAAAAATAAACCCCAAAAAACAATGCAGGAACTGTTGTCGTTTTTTTCTATTCCACCCCAAAACATTTTTTCTAAAAGTTACTCAGTACATTATAGAGTACATTAAATAGCACCATTAAAACCTAAAACTCATCCCTCAATACGGCTATGTCGACGGAAAAATAAAAGAGGTATGGCTCCTGCAGGGCTAGGAGGAAAACCGAAATTGAAAATCGAAAAACTGTCTGGCTGGAAGGGGTTGTAGAACAAAACTTCAAAATGATGTTCAAGGGTGGACATTCACTTTAAGCTTGAAGGTTATTTAGTTACCTGGTATGTATGTAACTGTTGAGGGTGAGCTGAGCTTCATCTTGCAAGGCTGCAATGGCCGCAGCATTCCTGAAACTTCTTAATTCAGAGCCACTATGTGTAGGTACTGAAAGAATAACAAGCGATTAGTATACAGTAACACCGCCGGTACCGCAACAGTCACAAAATATTGCAATCCAGTAATTCATATTGTCTCTATTGTGTTGTTAATACGACAAGTTATTAAAATGTATAATCATATAAAGAAACTTGAAAACAGAACTGTAATATAGGCCATGTTGAATCCATACGCCATTTGATGGGCATACATTTAGCAAACTGCTACATACAAAGTTATGACATCCACTGTATAAACTGAGCTACTATGCACCTTATCAGTTTTCTAAGAATTGGGGACATCACTGACAAAAAGCCCAATTAAATGAACACCCCGGGCAGAACTGATGTATAATGCCTAGTGCAGAGTGTGATGGGTGATGTATTCTCCCTGTGAATCCCAAATCCTCAGACCCTACATTAGACATAACACATGGTATCAGTCTTTCCTGGAGTGTTCCTCCTTAGGGTTCTATGGTGATCTAAGGAATTGAATTTGCAGGTGTTGTTACTGTTATATGGGTGTGAAACCAGCCTAGTACGGTTTTCTTAACCTCTTAGTGACCAGCCTATTTTAGACCTTTATGAGCAAGCTATTTTTTACGTTTTCCCATCATCGCATTCCAAGAGTTATAACTTTTTTAATTTTTGCATCAACGTATCTGTATAAGGTCTTGTTTTTAGCGGGACAAGTTGTATTTTTTAATAGCACCATGTTGGGGTACATATAATTTATTAATTAACTTTTGTTAACTTTTTTGGGGGGTAATGGAAAAAAACCATACATTTTGCCACTCTTTTTTTGTGTCTTAGATTTACGCAGTTTACTGTCTGGTATAAATAACATAAAACATTTATTCAGTGGGTCATTACGATTGTGGCGATACCAAATTTATATCGATTTTGTATGTTTTACTACTTTTACACAGTAAAAACACTTTTATTTTTCAAAATTCTTGTTTTATTTTTACGCCGATGCAGCTGTATGAGGGCTTGTTTTTTGCGGAACGACTTCTAGTTTTTATTGGTACCATTTTTGAGTACATGCAGCTTTTTGATCACTTTTTATCAAATTTTTTTGGAGGCAGCATGAACAGAAAACAGAAATTCTGGCATTGTTTGTTATTTTATTTTTTACTGTGTTCACTGAGCGGGTTAAATAACATAATCGCTTTATAGGTGGGGTCATTACGGACATGGCGATACCCAATATGTGTAATGTTTTAAAAAAATATATATGTTTTCTCATATTAAAGTATTTTATAAGGGAAAAAGTGAGTTTTTCATTTATTTTATTTGTGATTTTTATTTATTTATTAAAAACTTTATTAAACTTTTTGATTACTTTATTTTTAGTCCCACTAGGGGACTTCACTATGCGATCTTCTGATCGCTTTTATAATACACTGCAATACTTCTGTATTGCAGAGTATTATTCCCTGTCAGTGTAAAACGGACAGGCACCTGCTAGGTCATGCCTCAGGCATGGCCTAGCAGGCATGGCCTAGCAGGCATCCACTACAGGCAGACCTGGGGACCTTTGTTAGGCCCCCGGCTGCCTTAGAAGCCTTTGGCACACTGCGATTGCAATTGCAGGGTGCCGATGGGGTGAGAGAGGGAGCATCCTCATCTAAGGGGTTAAACGGGTGAGATCGATGTTGAAATCGATGTCGCCTATTAGAGCAGTTGCCCGACTGTCTTTAGACCTCCAGACACCCGCTTTAGAAGGCACAGGACACCCGTGCCGGGCTTCTGTCAGAGCGCCGTGAAAAGGCGGCGCCCTGGCATAAGTACCCTTAACGGCTGTCGTGAAAAGGCATATTGGCGCTTGTTAAGGGGTTAAACCTTCACTTTAATTCCGTTTTGTGACTAGTATTCTGATTACATTTTCATAAATATTTGTCTTGCCACAAAATGGTTGCATTTAGTTTGTGTAAGTTATTTGGAGGCAAAGGCGTAACTTGAAACATATGGCCCCTATACAAAATCTATAATGGGGTCCCCAACTTGAACATGCCATGTATAGTACTGGTCTCCTTTTACATGGCAGAGGAGAATTCCAGCATCTTAGTCCCCAGGGCCTATGTGCGGATTCAACCTCCAAACCCCCTATAGTTATTTCAACTATAAAAGAATTTAAAATAACACTGTACTGTAACAATGACATTAATGGCTTATAAATGACCAAACCATATGCAAAATTTGCTTACAATAGCAATAGCTAACATCTAACTAATTCCATAAAATTACCATAATTCATTAAACATATCACCTTTGTATTGCTAAGGCTAACATGGTTGGATCTAGAAGGATTCTGCCTAATGCAGATGCCTATTTAGTATATAGGCAAAAGGACAAAATAAAAATAATTTACGGTACTATTGTAGATGCACTTATACCATATCGTCACATATTTGATCTAGTCATATACAAACCATTAGCAACGTACCAGCCTTAAAAGTGACAATGCATTTGAGACAGGCAAACTCAGTAGCGTCTAGTCGAAGTTGTCGAAATCGCGCCACCACTTCCTGCAATGACTGTATTTCAGCTATGATTTTATTCAACTTCTGAGAATCCGTGTTATCGTTGTTCATGCCTGAAATTAAAACATATCTAAATGTATAGTTTTCATACCTTTCATTTCTAATCCCCAGCAAATCTCTTCCACTTAACATGTATCTGCCAGCCTGGTATAAACTATTTCCGCGTAGATTTTTATGAAAATGATAATAAAGTACTCCTTTGGATGATAACAAATACAGTGATTAGCATTTCAATGAAGATACAAGCAGTTATGAATACAACAAGACAACATTATTTGCATTTAAATATAGATTTATAAATGACAGGTATGGTCTATTGTTCACATGGGATTTGTTATTCTTCACATGTTGTTCATATTCCCAGCAATGTATTTTAATGTTAATTTTTACAACAAAGTCATTAAATTGAGCAGTCCTTACCAGATACAGCCAGTAGCGTGCTTGCATCAACCGGGATGGCCCATTGTGCTATTCCCAGAACAAATAGCTCTCTCCACGCATCTTCCAGGAGCATCAGCTGCCACATAATATATGAATGATAGGTTTACAAGTACATCAGCCATGCATACCGCTCTTAGTTCCCTTTGCTTGGCTCTTTAGAACTCTTTATAGCTGAATATTTTACCTCAATTATGTTTTGTTAATGATACTGAGGATCCACTGTGCTGTGGAGATCAGACAAGACTATCTATAATAGTTCCCCTCCGAACTAAATTGGCACTAAAGTACAAAATTTCTCATTTAAGGAGACAAATAATAAGGATCGGAAGAACAACACAGTCTATATAAAGCTGTTATATGTGGGATAATACGCAGTGTAATTAAATATTAAAAGTAGGGGGATGGGGCGAATGCTTTAGGGTATGTTCACACAGCTTATTTTCGGCTGTTTTACAGTAAACACGCCCAGTTGTCCATTTCAAAGCTCATTTGCATAAATATAAAATAGCTCATAACTTGGCCAAAAATGAATGTTTTAAAAAAAAAAACAAAGCGTTACTGTTATCTACATTGCAGCGCCGATCACATGCAATAGGAGATAGGGATTTGAGAATCTGGTGACAGAGCCTCTTTAAATCTGGCCAAAGAGCAAAAACACATTCTGCATTACTTTTGCTTTATTTCATTTGGGAATTTCAAAATTTCAGAGTTTGTGCTTTTTCTTCTTTAAAGTTTATCCTACAGAAATTATTATAAGAATGAGCACGGGTTAGAGGTGCTGTTCAAAAATGGCGACCTGAATCCAAATTCTGGTGGCTTACCATAATTTAAATTCTGATAGTTTACTTAACCCGGCATATGGTACATTTACAGTATTTAGATTGGGTTTCTGCATACAAACAAACTTTTTATCCTTTTCTAGTTTTACAATTTAGTTTAACGTGAGTAAATGATGGTCAAAAAGAGAATGTTAAATATAAGCAAAGCCAAGCAAGAAATAGCATAAAAGAAAGAATGCAAACAAAGGACAATAAAGATGTATTTTGCTCTCACCTGATCTTGTAAAGACAAAGTGGAGAAAGCGGGCACACTCTTTGCCCATTTAATGCTCATGAAGAGAAGTCGTGCTGCAGATTCACATACTGATTCTGTGGCCACTTCATAAAGGTACAGGGGTGCTCCGTTCACTTCGTGAGGATACTAAAAAAAAAAGGTAAATTGTTTTTAGTCTGATTTTGTGTGTTACTAAAATTGCTGGGTTTAAAACTTAATGAAAAAAACCCAAACATCAAACATATCTATGGGTATAAATCTGAAGGGTTCTTTATTGTATTTGACTCTATTGAAAATAATAGGTTACTACATTAGTTAAACATATCATACGTAAAAAGCTTAATTAAACATTTGTGATTTTTTTATTTATTCTTATTATCTCTCGCAGTGAGACACTGCTACTCTTGATTTACCTCCTCCGCTAGCTCCCATACCCTATATAAAAGTGACTATTCTGAATCTAGAACAACCCATGCAGATTCAGTGTGGTCACATTCTCTGGTTGCTAGGTTGCTAGGCCACCTAAACTGATTCATATTCATTAGGAGTTTGAAGGACTCATTAATGAATACATACAATGGAAAACACTAGTTTGCATCAGAGTTTCCCTTTAACTTTACATGCCATGTCAATTAGTGTTCTCATGAGAGGGTCTCCAGACACCCACTGAGTTTAATGAAAGTGACTGTGAGGCACATTAGTCAAACTTTTATATCTTATTCACATCTTAAAAATTGAATTGTTGGAAACCCCTTTTACAAACGCAGTGGACTGTTTTTTGCTCCCCACAAATTCAGTAATCTTGCCCTATACAGAGATATCTGTAGACTAAAGGAGGACTACACATTCCCTGATGCTGAACCTCTCAGCAGTAGACATTAGACAGAGGGGCATTAGGTATCATTCTGTTATTTGTGTGGTTGGTTGTAAAAAGAGAAGATTTATTAATGTACTTATCCATATTATAACAATTGATGTCTAGTCCTGTGTGTTTATGGCTACTAGATTGAGCATTGGCCTACAAGTTGTTGCAAATAACATTGGTCATCTAGAAAACGGCACATTCCTGAATCCCAAGTCTTCCCACTTTATAATTTTGGATAATAGATTTCCATATTAACCAATTGTGCTTCCTCTCTTGGAATACTGCTGCTGGGACCTGTCCCTTATCTATGTTCCCATTTGTTTGAAAAACTGAAATATATTTTAGCATCAAAATGTGATGCTGAAAACTGTCAAACATACAATGCTCTAGAACTATAACTTATTGAAAGAAAAAAAATAGAATAATTGTACTGCTCAAAAAAGTCCAGAAATCAATTTAACGCGGCGCGCGGAGAACTTTGTGTCCGGCGTTAAATGGAGGAGTTGTAGTTTCAATTGGTACTATTTAAAGCATAATATAATGTACTGGGAAACTGAAAAAAAAAAATTGTTGGATGGAATTGGAAAAAACTGATTCCGCCATTTTTTGGGGGTTTCGTTTTTATGGCTTTCACTGTGCGGTAAAATCACAACTTAACTTTATTTTGCTGGTCAATGCGATTAAGGCAATACCATATTTTTTTTTTTTGTGTTTTTCTACTTTTACATACCAAAAATTATTTGTTAACAGAAAAAAATGTTCTACGTCGCCACATTCTGAAAGCCATAACTTTTTTTTTTTTTGTCAATTGAGCAGTGTTAGGCCCCATGCACACGAACGTGTTTTTGCGTCCGCAATTCCCCCGAAAATCCACGGGAGAATTGCGTACCCATTCATTTCTATGGGCCCATACACACTATCCGTGTTTTCACGGGTCCCCGCTTGTCCGCAAATCCGTGCCGCACAAACTCAGGACATGTCTTATTACGGGCCGCAAATTCGATGCGGACATGCCCATAGAAGTCAATGGGCCCGTGGAAAATGCGGGTACTCCTCCGTGTGTCAACCGCAGTTTGCAGATTTGCGGAAGTGTTGCTAGGCGACGACCGGGAATGAGTTCTGTCGTCATCCTGTTTTACCTAGGTTTTTTTTTTTTATCTGCATTTTGCGGATTACATACGGATGAACTGCGGATTACATACGGATGAACTGCGGAGGACATTTCACGGAACACGGTCCTGGAATTTGCGGACCAGATAAACACTACGGTCGTGTGCATGAGGCCTTAGGGCTTACTTTTTGTGGGAAGAGCTGTAGTTTATTATAAAATTTATTGGTGCATACGACTCTTTAATCACTTCTTATTTTTTTTTAGAGCTGAGGTGACAATAAAAACAGTGATTCTGGCATTTACATTTTTTTTACGGCGTTCAGCGTGCATGTTAAATAATGTTATAATGTAATAGTTCAGACTTTACAGATGTGGCTTTACCAATTTTGTTTATTGTTTTATATTTGACATTACTTTTGAGGAAAAATGGGAAAAGGGTATTTTTTTACACTAGTAAAAACTTTATTTAACACTTTTTAACACTTTAAATTAGTCCCCCTAATGGATTTGAACCAGTGATCCTGTTAACAAGGGCAGAAAGAAGGCAGTCCTGGGGGCCTTCATTAGGCCCCCGGGCTGCCATGACAACCATCGGTGACCCAGTAATCATGTCGCGGGGAGGGGCCTATAGGCTGTCGGAGCGTGCCGTCTCCACTGTCTAAAAGCTTAGCTGCCGCAGTCACTATTGACCGTGGCATCTAAGTAGTTAAACGGCCAGGATCAGAGTTCTCTCTGTTCCTGGACGTTAGTGTGAGGTGTCAGCTGTAATACACAGCGGACACCAGGGTGGTTAATATGATAATACACTTCTTTGCAAATATAAACATAAAATACAGTATAGTTACCCCATTATTTGAGGAATCACCTAACCATTTCTAACTAAACAAAACTCTGTCAACAATGTATTAATTCCCTATCTCCTAAATAATCTAATAGGCACTTTGCTGCTGATAACTACAGTGTGATTTGTTTAAAAAAAAAAAAAAATTTCTTATTTTAAAAGTTATGTTCATATTTATGCATATGCTAACGTGGCTCTAATAGCCAAATAGGAGGTTACATTTTATTTTCACTGTGGGCGGTGTAATGTTTTCTGTATGACGCTGTCCAATGTGTTCAAAGTGCTGCCCATTGTGTTGGATTGTCAATGCAACCCTCTTCTCCCACTCTTCACACACTGATAGCAACACCGCAGAAGAAATGCCTCCCGATCTGATCCCCTTAGACTTTTATCTTTGGAGTCATCTGAAGGCAATTGTCTATGCTGTGAAGATACGAGATGTGCAGCAACTGAAACTACGGATACTGGAAGCCTGTGCTAGCATTTCTTCTGCAGTGTTGCTATCAGTGTGTGAAGAGTGGGAGAAGAGGGTTGCATTGACAATCCAACACAATGGGCAGCACTTTGAACACATTTTATAAGTGGTCAGAAACTTGTAAATAACTCATGAAAGAATAAAGTAACGTTAAAACCAAGCACACCATTGTTTTTCTTGTGAAATTCTCGATACGTTTGATGTGTCACATGACCCTCTTCCCATTGAAAAAACTAAAGTTGGATACAAAATGTCCGACTTCAAAATGGCCGCCATTGTCAACACCCAGTTTGAAAAGTTTCCCCCCTCCCATATACTAATGTGCCACAAACAGGAAGTTAATATCACCAACCATTCCCATTTTATTTAGGTGTATCCATATAAATGGCCCACCCTGTAGATTGGGTTACAATGAGCAGAGTCATCTCATTATCATTAGATAGAGGGGAAAAAAAATCATGACAGCTCCTAAATAAGGCAGGATAGCAACACTATGCACACAGATAAGGTTCTGTATGCATAATTTCTGTCATTCTCTGGTCCCTGGGGAGGGGGCTATACTTCCTGGACATTGTAATAATCTATGACTTTTCTCTGTCAATTTACTCCCATTCATTTCAGCTGCCATAAACACACACACATACTCTGCTGTACTGTCAATACAGTAATATAGGAAGGAACTGTGTGCCTCCAATATGGAAAATGTTAATAATACAAAATTTATATCTACATTTAAAAAAACAAAACAACAAACAAACATTATTTCTCTTTTACAGTCTTAAATCTAATTAATGAAACTCAAATTAAATACATGAGATATTCACTTTAAGCATGCGGTCATAAACCTATTATGTATATGGTGTAGTCTATAACAATGGATACACATAGGTCTGCATAAGAGCTATATGTACAAAATGGTAGGATACTTTTAATTAAGACTATTTGCAACTGTCCTTAATGTCTTGGAACATTGGAGCAATAAAAAAAAAGAGTACATAACCTTAAAGAGTTGAAACATCCCCTTTGAATAAGGAAACTGCTTAAAGGGGTTGTGCCATCACTTGAAATGTCAATATATAAACTCAATATTCATTTTAGAGTAACCTTGTAAAGGACTTTTATTTAAAAAAAATGTTTCCTTGCAGAAATATGGTAATTATCTGCTTGTAATAGCACCCCCTGGTGTTCTGATGTATAGGTCTCTGCACTTCATTCTAGAGAATGTCAAATGTGCATGCACAGTACAATAGATTTTAAGAAACATCCATATATTTAAGACTAGACATATGCCTTACTTCTACATCTCAAGAGTACACAGACTTCAAACAGTAAGGGTTAAAGCTATTAGATAACCTCCTCACCAGCCCGTGCTGCTCTCCACCTTATCATTTTCTAATGGATTTTTTGCTCACTGCTTGCAGTATATATAACACTTACTGCCATGCTGGGCTTTCATTCTGTTTGTTTCACTGATAAGAGCAGAAGCTGCACGTCTAAGGCTTCGTTCACATCTACGTCAGGGCTCTATTCTGATGTTCCCTCTGAGCTTTCCGTCACAATAGAGCCCTGACTGACACAAACGGAAACCATGATTTCAATGGTGACGGATCCGTTGTCAATGGTTTCCGTTTGTCTCAGTTGTGCAAGAGTTCCGTCGTTTTGATGGAATCAATAGCGTAGTCGACAACAATGGTGATGGAAACGGAAACCTATGGTTTCTGTTTGTGTCAGTCAGGGTTTTGTTCTGACAGGAAGCTCCGACGGAACGTCAGAACGGGACCCTGGAGCAGATGTGAACGAAGCCTAACAGAGCTTTACTAGAATGACGTTCGCAGAGACCGATACATTTGAACACCAGGGGGTGCTATTACAAGCAGATAATTGCCATATTTCTGCAAGGAAACATTTTTTTTTTTAATAACAATACTTTATAAAGTTACACTAAAATGTATATTGAGTTTATATATTTCCATTTCTGTTGATAGCACAACCCCTTTAATTTTTTGTCCATTTTATTTTCCATTGTTAGTTTACACTTTGAGTTTTGTCATAAAACATTTTTTTTTTCTGCCAAAAGCAGGTGTGCAACCTAAATGGTTGAAAAGTATTATTCAAAGCTTTAAAGAGCACCTAACTTTTCAGGTGTCTTTTCATGGTAAGCTGCCATATACGTCTACATGAAGAATAACACTATTTCTGGCCATTATATGACTTGTATTTTGCATCTTTTAGCAGTTTTCCAATCTGCAGGCTCTATCTCTTATTCTCAGTTTCCCTGAGTTAGTAGGTGGAGCCTAACTGCTATCATGTCTTTTATACACTGCACACATAAATGAGGAAAATACTGCATTCTTATCTCTATCACACACACACATATATATATATATATATATATATATATATATATATATATATATATAAAGCCGCTGCAGCAGCATGGAGGAGATTATACAGCAGTATTGAGCAGTGTAGCTGAGAATCCAGCACTGGGGTGCATATAACTCTTACCAGCAGCTGCGGCATGTCTGTGTGTCTCTGACTCTACTCTTGATCCCTCCCTCTCCATAAACTTCTATGGGCAGCGAATTTGTCTCTCTTTCTGCTCCTGCTCCCCACTTAACTCTTCATAGACTTCTATGGGCAGCGTGTTTGTGTCTCTCTAACTCTGTTCCCTATTGCTCCTCTCTCCGTAGACTTCTATGGGCAGCAGCATCACTGTGTCTCTCTGCTCTGTAACTAGAGACGAATTTTGCTTGACAACAGGGGATGGACAGCAAATTACAGGAGGGGAGACACCTAGTGGCAGTAACTTTACATAGAATTTGCATGGATAAAATAAAAAAAGCTTTAAGAGTAAGTTAAGTTGATATGTATCAGGTATACTATTAGATCAGCATAAGTTGTTTGAAAAGTTAGTGTCCATTTAATTCCTTTTTCTTTCGATCTATTCCTGATTTGGGCTAAAAAAAAAATGTCCAGCCACGACTGGATTGTATCTATCACACTAAATCCAAGCCTGGTGTTCATGTGACGGATACCACTGAAATAAAACATAGATGCTGACAGTTTTCAGGTAAAATAAAAGAAAACCTAAAAGCAGCATGGTCACCATATGGTAACAGTATATCAAAATGGCAGCTGTTTGGAATATTAATGAACAGAAAGGTCTCCTCAATGTTCTCATGGCAAGATTATAAAAGCCCCTCTAGCTGCAGTATAAAAAATAAATAAAGATCATGCATGACATAAAAAGAAAGATCTAATGATGATTATAGTATTATATCATATAAAAACAGATATGTATACTACAAACTTTCCAGAAAGTAGAAACCATCCATTTTCATAGTCGGTAAGCATGTATCATAAGCTGTGAAGCATTCTTTTAGATGGACCAGTTCTGTTTAGATGTGCCAAGCTCAAGAACAACTGGGGCGGTTTTCCAAAGAATCCTACTATGATCCATGATAGAAAGCTTACCTTTGGAGTTGGTTGAGCTAGTCCAATTAAGGTCTGTCTCTCTGGGGTGGTCGATACAGCCGCTAACTCTAGGTTATGAGGCTCCAGTTGACTAACAGTGGTGAAAAAGGTAGGTGTTGTCAAAGCTCCTGATGGAAAGTGAGGAGTGGTCCCATTGACATCCTTATGTCCTCTGAAATACAGCGCCACTTGCTTTCTTATGGTGGATGTTCTTGGTCCTCTTTCATGTTGAACAGCTGAAATCAATCCAGTAATCATCTTAGTACTAATCAAACTCATTTGGTAAATTGATTCAAAGAGCAGGCTCTTAGATACTTCAGTTCATTAAAAGGTTAAAATCATGAAAATCTTCCCTCATACTGTGTCCTTGAGAGAACATCTCTTTCTTATGATTTCCTTTTTTCTAAATAACGCCATTAATCTATATTTTACCACAGCTATGTCAATCATTTTAATGTAGGCTTCTGTTCTTAAGCATAATGCTTTTGATTTTGCTTATGTAAAAAGATACCAGTGACTGTCTCGCTGATTGCTAAGAAAATCTTATAATTGGATTTTTTTTCTTTTTGTAATATGAGCGACAATAGATGATTGTATATTTAGGCCAGAAATTATCACGTTTCCTATTAATGGGAACCAGACGTTTAGTGAGTATTTTAATTACCATCTTTATTCATGTTGACTTCCAAACACTTCTTGAGGCGACAGGCTCGACATTGATTTCTATGTGTCTTGTCCACTGGACACCCACCCTGTTCGGGAATAAAAGAATTCCAAAAAATTATGTTTATACAGTATTGTAGAAGACCATAGCTGTTAAAAGTTGATTTTAATTTGAACAAATGCAGATGTTAACATTTTCTTTTTTTTAAATTGTGTATATATATATATATATATATATATATATATATACACACATATCCCGTCCGAGGATCGGGACGTTTTGCTGGGCACCTGGTCAATGATTTCTGTGTGAGTGCTGCTGCTTTCTCTTTTGCTATATATATATATATATATATATATATATATATATATATTTATTTATATTTAATTTTTTTTATTGTGGATATACGCCCAAATTTTTTTTCTGGAAACATAGATGTTGGAAAATCCATTTTTAGATTTTGGAACATGAGGACATTGCATGGAAATTTGACATTCTACTGACTGACAGATGAGAGTGCAGCAAGGCTTGGGAAGAAATCTGGCGGTGAATACAATAATTTTGTATTGCGAGCAAGGTTAATATTAAGGAGGACAAAATGTATCTTGCCTTTTTCATGGCGATAGATCAGTCTTTGGTCAACAAAATCACTCAGCGGGAGTACTTTGACACGTACAGTGAAGGAAATAAGTATTTGATCCCTTGCTGATTTTGTAAGTTTGCCCACTGTCAAAGACATGAACAGTCTAGAATTTTTAGGCTAGGTTAATTTTACCAGTGAGAGATAGATTATATAAAAAAAAAAAAAGAAAATCACATAGTCAAAATTATATATATTTTTTTGTATTGTGCACAGAGAAATAAGTATTTGATCCCCTACCAACCATTAAGAGTTCAGCCTCCTCCAGACCAGTTACACGCTCCAAATCAACTTGGTGCCTGCATTAAAGACAGCTGTCTTAAATGGTCACCTGTATAAAAGACTCCTGTCCACAGACTCAATTAATCAGTCTGACTCTAACCTCTACAACATGGGCAAGACCAAAGAGCTCTCTAAGGATGTCAGGGACAAGATCATAGACCTGCAGAAGGCTGGAATGGGCTACAAAACCATAAGTAAGACGCTGGGTGAGAAGGAGACAACTGTTGGTGCAATAGTAAGAAAATGGAAGACATACAAAATGACTGTCAATCGACATCGATCTGGGGCTCCATGCAAAATCTCACCTCGTGTGGTATCCTTGATCCTGAGGAAGGTGGGAGCTCAGCCGAAAACTACACGGGGGGAACTTGTTAATGATCTCAAGGCAGCTGGGACCACAGTCACCAAGAAAACCATTGGTAAAACATTACGCCGTAATGGATTAAAATCCTGCAGTGCCCGCAAGGTCCCCCTGCTCAAGAAGGCACATGTACAGGCCCGTCTGAAGTTTGCAAATGAACATCTGGATGATTCTGAGAGTGATTGGGAGAAGGTGCTGTGGTCAGATGAGACTAAAATTGAGCTCTTTGGCATTAACTCAACTCGCCGTGTTTGGAGGAAGAGAAATGCTGCCTATGACCCAAAGAACACCGTCCCCACTGTCAAGCATGGAGGTGGAAACATTATGTTTTGGGGGTGTTTCTCTGCTAAGGGCACAGGACTACTTCACCGCATCCATGGGAGAATGGATGGAGCCATGTACCGTCAAATCCTGAGTGACAACCCCCTTCCCTCCACCAGGACATTAAAAATGGCTCGTGGCTGGGTCTTCCAGCACGACAATGACCCGAAACATACAGCCAAGGCAACAAAGGAGTGGCTCAAAAAGAAGCACATTAAGGTCATGGAGTGGCCTAGCCAGTCTCCAGACCTTAATCCCATCGAAAACTTATGGAGGGAGCTGAAGATCCGAGTTGCCAAGCGACAGCCTCGAAATCTTATGATTTACAGATGATCTGCAAAGAGGAGTGGGCCAAAATTCCATCTAACATGTGTGCAAACCTCATCATCAACTACAAAAAAACGTCTGACAGCTGTGCTTGCCAACAAGGGTTTTGCCACCAAGTATTGTTTGCCAAAGGGATCAAATACTTATTTCTCTGTGCACAATGCAAATAAATATATATAATTTTGACTATGTGATTTTCTTTTTTTTTTTTTATATAATCTATCTCTCACTGGTAAAATTAACCTACTGTAAAGGATCTGCCAGGCACAACTTCTGTGTATACTCCCATAGGTAATCAGTCTGCACCTGAGTCTATGTCTCTGAGACTGACTCCATCTTCCACCACTCAGAATGGCAGGCTTAGGAGTGGGAGAGCCTATCGCAGCCTGGCCAGATGGAGCTAGCTCCCGCCCTCTGTTTATTTATACCTGCCTTTCCTGTTCCTCCTTTGCTTGTGATTCTTCTCGTGTGGTTTCCTGGCCCAGCTACAGCTTCTAACTATTTGATCCTGCTCCATACTGACCCTGGCTTACTGACTACTCTCCTGCTCTTCGTTTGGTACCTCGTGCACTCCTGGTTTGACTCGGCTCGTTCACCACTCTGTTGCTCACGGTGTTGCCATGGGCAACTGCCCCTTTCCCTTTGCTTTGTGTTCCCTTGTCTGTTTGTCTCGTGCACTTACTGAGCGTAGGGACCGCCGCCCAGTTGTACCCCGTCGCCTAGGGCGGGTCGTTGCAAGTAGGCAGGGACAGAGTGGCGGGTAGATTAGGGCTCACTTGTCCGTTTCCCTACCCCCGTCATTACACCTAGCCTAAAAATTCTAGACTGTTCATGTCTTTGACAGTGGGCAAACTTACAAAATCAGCAAGGGATCAAATACTTATTTCCTTCACTGTATCAATCATTGCATAGTAAATTTCACATTTTTATCATTACACCTATCATTCCAATTTCACATTTTTATCATTAGACCTCTTTTTTTTACGGTGTCTTAAAGGGAACCTGTCACCAGCATTTCACCTATTAAACCAGCAATACCTGGTGGAAGTGGTGAAAAATTATTTTTATGTGCCCTATAATTATCTTCTAAGTAGGCTCTATACCTTTAGTATTCAGTTTATTAGTGTTCCGTGCTGTATGCTAATGAGCATAAAAGAGTCATATTTTCAGTCGAAAAGAGTAATATCTTCTCGTTAGAAATGAGTCATATCTTCTCGTTAGAAAAGAGTCATATCTTAATTCCGCAAGCCTTTCCGAGTCATCCATACATGACGGGCGCATGCGCACTATCTCAGACGAGATTTCGGCATTCATAGCGGGCCACTTTGTAGTACCACACACCCTTGTTTTGTTCCCTTGTGATCAAGGGACAATTTTTTCACGAGTTGTTGGGTCTTACTAGACCCAAATCAGCTCTCACTTTGTCACATTCTGTTCTATTCTGATAAATATTATAAAATAAGAAGGGCCCCAGAAGGGATTAAATATGATTAAACCAGCTCATCATTTAATAAGAAAATAGGAATTCCTGTTATATTTGACATTTGCATCTTTTAATTGACCATGAAAACGTAACCATGGTTAGGTAAGGGCCTGTTCACATCACCGTCGGGTTCCGTTTGGGGTTTCCGCTCATCCATTCCGTCAGAGGAACAGATGAACGGACAGCTGAATGGAAACCATAGCTTCTATAGCTTCTGTTTGCTTTACTATTGATTTCAATGGTAATGCTTCCGTTGCAGTTAGTTTCTGCTTGTTTCCGTTCTGTAAAGTTTCAGTTTTTTTCACAGAAACAATAGTGTAGTCGACTACTTATAAAAGAAGGTGAAGCGAATGAGATTATATATGTATTTATTTATTTATTTTTTATTCTTGGAATAAAGTACAGCCACAGGTATTATAACCTCATCTCTACCTCTGTTTTTATGGGTTCAACTTAGGCCTTATTCACACGAATGTGTAATATGTCCGTGCTACGCGCGTGATTTTCACGCACGTCGCACGGACCTATGTTAATGAATGGGGCCGTTCAGACTGTCAGTGAATTTCACGCAGAAATTTCTTCGTTTAGATTTTCTCTTTTCATAGCTTGAATGAATCAGACTACACCCTACTATTATGTTGTAAAACAACTTGCTAAACCAAATAAGTATTTTCAATGCATTTTTTTTTTTCAACAAACACGTTAAGTTTAGTATTGGTAGTCTGAAGGTTGTAGGCTTTTTATTGCCTCCTGTATTAAGATATTGATAGTAATAAGCTGTAAGATGGTAGGATAGCTTCCAGTAATAGAAGACTACAAGTGCTAATGGATTTCATTCTGCTATGCACGGGAGGCTTATGTGTAAATGCAGAACAGGGCCAGATTGCTGATGCTCATCCATGTAGATAAAGTCAGGTTATTATAGTCTTGTATGCTTGGAATAGAGAGAAGCTCCAGCAACTGCATGCGGTTGCTGGAGCTTCTCTCTATTCCAAGTATACAAGTCTGCAACTGAAACCGGCTCAGCGCACTGCTCCGTGCATCACCTCATGCAAGCCTCGCAGTCCAAACGCAAAGGGTGAGCTGAACTACAAACTTTTTCTTTTTCGTGTTTTTAGTCTACTGTGGACATCAAGAGGAGTCCAACCCATACTGTAGCTTAAATAAAACCAAAACCAGCTGTGACATATTATGCACTTATACTTCTAGGGGAACATAAGGGCATGTTCAGACGTGGCGTAATTTTTCCGCTGCAAATGTTGGTGCAGATTTGGGGCAATTACGCAACGAATCTGCACCAACATTTGCATATTTGACAGGTAATTCAGACGTTGCAGATATCACAGCAGACTTGCCACAGATTTCAGTTTTTGCATTGCAAAGGCTGAAATACGCTGTGAAATTCCACTTCTTCTCCGCAACATAATGAGCATGCTGCGGAGGGAAAAGTCTGCACTGCAGCCTAAATTCCACACAGTTATTTTCCGCAACGTCTGAACTAAGTTTCCTAAAGATGTATAGAAAGAAATGTAAAAAACGGCTGCTGCAGAATTCCACTGCAGACTGTCCGCACCGGAATTCAACAGCTAGGGCATGGCCAGACATGGCGGAATTGCTCTGGAATTCCGCTGCGGCCAGTCCACTGAGGAAATCCGCAGCTGACATTTTCTCCTTTGCTTTCCACTGCTTTTTAGTTGGGTTCGTGCACATGTTGCGGAAAACTCCGCTGCGGAGCATAGGCTGCGGTGTGGAATTTGGTGTCCACAGCATACACTCGCTGTTGCGGACGTGTAGCGCACTCGTTGCGGACTCATTGCGGAATCTCTCCATTGACTTCAATGGGGCTCCCGTAATTACGGGTGACTACGTGTGTGCACCCGTAATTACGGGAGCGTTGCTAGGCGACGTCAGGAGATAGTCACTGTCCAGGGTGCTGAAAGAGTTAAACGATCTGCCGTAACTGTTTCAGCACCCTGGACAGTGACTTCCAATCACAATATACATCAACCTGTGAAAAAAATAGAAGTTCCTACTTCCCGAGAACTCCCTGCTTCTTCCTCCAGTCCGGCCTCCCGGGATGACGTTTCAGTCCATGTGACGGCTGCAGCCACTCACAGGCCAATCACAGCCTGCAGCGGTCACATGGACTGCTGCGTCATCCAGCGAGGTCGGGCTGGATGTCAAAAGAGGGACGCGTCACCAAGACAACGGTAAGTATGGATTTCTTTTATTTTTACTAGGGAAAGGGCTGTCCCTTCTCTCTATCCTGCACTGACAGGGAAGACGCACCTGAAGACGCAACGGCTAATCCGCATCAATTTCCGGCCCATTTTAGGCAGAGCCGCAACAGAATCTGCAATGCAGATTATGTGCGGCATTGATGCGGACAGTGGCGGCAGAAACATGCCACGTCTGGTCATGCCCCAATTCCGCCTCGTCAGAATGTGCCCTAACTCAGTAATATTGCTTCCAATGTAGTATGTAGGAATTTTTTGTTCAATGAAAAGTTACACAATTTTACAATATATTTTCTGTATCATTTCCTAACGGTTTGCAAGATCTCTGCTTGCGGTCATTTAATAGGACCATCTATTGTTTATTTCTAGTGGGAAATTCTGTCCATTATCATGTGATGGACACACAGGTGCATGGCTCGTTACAGTTACAGTATGTGTATCAGAGCTGTGTCTTCTCATGAGTCATGCACCTGTGGGACCATGGATAGATTTTTTTCCATTGGAAGTAAACAATAAAGGTTCCTTTTAAATGACAGCAAGCAGTAATCTTCAGAACTGTAAATTGATACTGAAAGAATATAGGAAAATTGTGCAACTTATTACTGCATAAGGAATTACATTTATTTGCGAATACCGGAATACCGCTCTGTCCTAAGGAGCCACTATATCTGCAATAAAAGGCAAATTATAATGAATATAGAATAGTTGTAGCGCGCATGATTATTTGTATATAATATGTGGAGTTTGTGTATTTGCTCTTTTATGAACACCAGTTTTTATACATGTCTCTTGGTATGTTTCCTGAAAATGTGTATAAACCTATAATTTATATAAAAATAAATAAATGCCTAAACAACTCATTATAGTACTCGTAGTGTCAATCTGCTAGTCCTATTGTATAGCCACTTGTGGAAATGAATGGGTGACAATCATATCATGCTGTTTTTCTTTTACTATTTATTACATTGAATGTGGCTGAAACATGAGAAAAACATATCAGATTTACAGGGAAGCAAAAAGCACAGCTCTCAGTATGTGTTTCACACAGCTTAAAGCGTACAGCAAAGAACCAGTACAGTGAGGTCATTTCTTAACGTCTCTAGAGTTATTAAAAAGGCAAGGACACTTCTTACTTTCTGAAAACCCAGCCGATCGCTAAAACGAAGCGGCAGAAGTGCTCAGGCGAGCCCTGAGATGCTTAATTTCTGATCGGCTTTCCTTGGGAAGCCGAGCAATTGGTGTACAGGCTCATAGACTTTCTATTGAGCCCGTACACAACTTGCTTGGCTGTCCGAGAAAAGCCGATCAGAAACAAAGCGGCTCATCCTCACTGATCAAAACGTCTTACATGTCACTAGAACATGTCAGATTTCTTGAAAATTTAGTTACCCTTTAAGCATATTTTATGGAGATTTATTTATTTTATTATTTTTTCAAATTATGGAGGCTCAAATCCCAATATCTTATATCTATTGTGCAATCAGTATTTATGCAATTTAAGAAAATAGGGCTTTGGGATCCTACAGAAATAATTAATGGTTTAAATGTTATATGCAATCCCTATTTTATGCTTGATACTTTTGTTATTATGTACTCCTGCTGCCTCTTTTTATTCTTTTTACCCTCCATTTTCTTCCCCTATTTCTTCATTTTTCATAGAGTGTCAATGTTAATGTAGCGATTGCTATTGTCTACAAATTATACTGCAGGTAAAAATTATTTGCAAAGTATGTGTGAAATATGTTAGCCTTGAAGCTTACCTAACTTTTCAGACGAATTTTCAGAATAAGCTGTCATATGTGTGTACATGAGGAATATGAGGAATAACATTATTTCTGACTTGTATCTTGCATTTTTAAGCAGTCTTCCCCCTCTACAGGCTCTATCTCTAATTCTCAGTTTTAGCTAGTGGGCGGAGCCTAACTGCTATCATGTCTTCTATACACAGCACAAGCACAAATAGAGAAGAGGAGAATCCTGCTCTCCTATCTCTATCACATATATGGAAGCTGAAGCAGCATGGAGGTGATTGTATAGTTGTAATGAGCAGTATAGCTGAGAGTCCAGCACTAGGGTGAGACAGTAACACTTGCAAGGAATCTGCAGCACGTCTGTCTGTGTCTTTCTCACTTTGCTCATGCTCCCTCTCCATAGACTTGTATGGGCAGCGTGTCTGTCTGTGTCTCTTTCTGTCACTGCTCTCTCCTCATGCTCCTTACTCCTCTCTCCATATACTTGTATTTGCAGGCAGTGAAGTGACACAACCCTACCTTCTGCAGTCTGTCTGTAACTAGGGACGCATTTTACTTGACAACACAGGGTGGACAACAGATTACAGGTAGGCAAACACCTAGTGGCAGGAACTTCACACAGAATTTTCATGAATAACACAACAAAACTTTAACAGCAAATAAATTACAAGGTTGATCTATATCAGGTATACTATTAGATTAGCATATGTTGTTTGAACAGTTAGTGTCTATTTAAGTAGACAATGTTGACCCATCTTGTAGCATGAAAATGTAATCAGAGACATAGCTAGGATGGCATTCACCTGAGGCAACAATTCAGTATATTGCCCCAGTCCTTAAAGTGTCAGTCTAGTTATACTCACCCGCCCGAAATAACATCAGACGTGGAGAGACAGTCCTGCATGCTGGGCGGTACAGTTGCTATGGCAACTGTATGACACCTAGAGAGTATAGTTCACGGGTCCACTTAATTAGAACTGGACCCGTGCACGATACTCTCCGGACGTTGTACGTTTGCTACGGCAACAGTACCGACCAGCGTGCAGGAGTCTCTCCAGGCCAGATGTTAGCTTGGGCGAGAGAGTATAACTGGACTGACACTTTAATCTAAGTAGCCTGGCCAAGGCTGAGTGGTTGGTTCCCCCCCCCCTTAGCACGAGGCACATGCCCCCCCTTACCCTCCCCTTCCTATGCGCCTGATTTTTAAATGTGTACTACAGGTTCCTTCACACACCATATTGTCCAACATTCTAGACATGTAAAGGGCTTTGAGGTGGGAGGATGATTGTATCCCTGTTGATGGCTTAAAGAGGCTCTGTCACCAGTTTACTACTTCACTATCTCCTAACTAATTTAATAAATGCTTTGTTGTAGGTCACTACTGTTTTGTTTTTTAAAACGTTTATTACTGACAAAGTTGTGATCATTTTTACATTTATGCAAATTTTTAGTAAAAGCCCAAATGGGCGTTTTTTTTTTTTCGTTTCACCAAGTGGGCGTTGTAAAGAAAAGTGTTTGGTCAGTGTCATACACTTTTCTTTACAACACCCACTTGGTAAAACTAAAAAAAAAACGCCCAGTTGGGCTTTTACAAAAAAATTATCATAAATGTAAAATTTATCAGAATTTTGTAACTAATAAACGTTTTTTTGAAAAAACAAATCAGTAGTTATCTACAACAAAGCGTTTTTTCGATTAGGTAGATAGGGAAGTATTAAACTGGTGACAGAGCCTCTTTAAACAGAGCCAAGAGGTGTGATTGCCTAAGAATGAAGACAAGGTTCGCTTTAACTGGAAGATGCTACATTCTATAGCAGTCAATCAGAATTGGTAATGATCCAGTCACATTATAGAAAATCTGGGCTGGTTGTAGATTTAAACATCTTTATTATATGTTTTCCCACTTATACGTATCAAGTATAACATTTCAACTCAATGCTATTATTACCGCAAAGAATATCCACACCTGTATTCACTCACTATGAAAGAACAAGCACTTGCCTGAGCGTTTATCTCAAAAAGATGATGAATCAGAGACACTCAAGGACTCAGTTACAATACAATCCTCTTGGGCTGTAGTTAAAACAATGCAATGCAGTTTAACATAAGATCACCATTATATATGTTACCCAGTACATTCACATACAGTATGTATAAAAACACCACAATACTAACCTGATTTCCAGATTTGCACACATAAGTTCTATTCCGCCTAATGCTTCTCTTGAAGAAGCCTGAGCACCCATCACAAGCATAAACTCCGTAATGTTTACCCGAACTGCGATCACCACAGACTTTACAAGGAATATCCAAGATCCGGCCTGTAATCACAGTAAATGAAAGTAATCACATAAATGGTTGCTATGGGAACCACCACTGTTTTTCCTTTATATTAGGTTTTTATACATGAATGTCTTCATAGTGTTCTGGCCAACCATGAGATAGCCCAGTGTCTACTAGTTGATTTGTACAGATGTACTCAAAGAGAGTCTTGAATGGTACTATAATGTGCTTCCACCTGTCAAATCATGTCCTCATGGGTCGGCATTGCCACTGGTTGATGATGATATTTTACTTGAATGTTGTATCACCTTATTAGCCATTATTGGTCATCAGCAATGTGGCAAAAGCAGATTTATGTTGAAGTATATATATTATTTAGACAATTATAGAAGTTACAGCTGTATATATGACTGCGAGAAGGGGAGATAAATTAAATAACCAGGAAAGGAGAGTGGAATGGAATATAATGTGCAAGACAATGGAAAATGCCATAGGGTGTAGCTTATAACAACCATAACCTTTTCATTTCCAAAAGTCACTTACTACTTATTATGGTAATGGCGGAGAGGGGCCCCATAACGTTTTATATGATGCCCCTTAATTAATTGTTGCTTCACAGTTAGCAAAAGTTTGAAACATTTGACCACTGACATTTTTTACAGATAATAAAAAAAATACATAAAAACACTCAAGGTGTTAGGAAATCAAAGGTCACAAGCATCAATGACTCATATGCTGTATTATATGGTTAAGTCAGGTTTCCATTCCATGATCCATTTATTAGAATGACTATGTGGTTGTTAAATAGAAGCCTAGATCTTTACTGACATACAGTTGTAATAAATATTTTTAAATAGAAAAAAAATAACATAATTTAATTGCAATTATGCATTTAATACGCACTTTAATCCAATCTTATTCTTGACTCTAAATACACTGCTCTCATATGAAGCCAACAACATAGGATATACTGTACTTTCAGCAATAGACAATTATACTGGTACATTTTCCCTCATCATAGACCAATAATCTAATTCTGAAAGGCATTCAAAGACCAATAAATGACCACTGCCATGTTACAGAAATATCAGCTATGGACACCACTGATGATGTAGGTCATATCTTTTATTAAATGTGTTATATATAACTAATTTTCAGGCTAGTGTGAAAACTTTACCAACCTCCACATTCTCTGGCAATGTAAACTAATACATTTAGTTAAGCTAGTTTGAGTGAACTAAATTACTCAGTGCTGCCCCCATAAGGTTAGGCAAGCTGCAATGCCTAGTAAAACTGTATCTCCCATTTAGTTTGGGTCATCCCAGTAAAGCCATGTTTACACTAGTCTTTGTCTTTTAGTTCTGTGACAATTCAAAATAAAAAATGTTACCAAAAAAACCCCCAAAAAACATTCCTTTATCATTGCTTGGTCTGCTCCTCTCCACTGGTCAGTATTGTCGAATCCCTACATGTCTTGTCCAGTGGGGATTCCCCCCCCCTTTTCCCCTACCCTTTTTAATTTTACTACCTTTGTCTTGTACTATTTCCCTTATCTGTTTTTGTCTCTAGGACTGTCTTGGAGTAAACGGTTCCTTTTTGTTCTACATGTAATGCTATTGGAAAAATTCAGTAAAACTCAAATTTAACAAAGAAAAAAAAAAAAAAGCATTTAGTAAATTATTTGATGGAATCATACAGATAATCTGCACAGGCCCAAAAGCCGTCACTACAAAGTTTACAAATACTACCATACCTTGATACTACAACTTTAACATAGAAATAAGAATAACATATATTAAAGGGTAACTAAACGTTCAACAAACTTCTGAAATGTCATAGTGACATGTCAGAAGTTTGGATTGGTGGGGGTCCGAGAACTGAGACCCCCACCAATCACTAAAACTAAGTGGCAGAAGCGCTCGTATGAGTGCTGAGCCAATTAGTTCCTGTTCGGCTTTTTCCAGAAAGCCGATGTAGCGGTGTACGGGCTCATAAACTTTCTATTGAGTCCATACACCGCTACATCAATTTCTGGAAAAAGCCGAATAGAAACAAGGCGGCTCATCGCTCACACAAGCGCTTCTGACGCTTTGATTTAGTGATTGGTGGGGGTCTCGGTGCTCGGACCCCCACCAATCAAAATTTCTGACATGTCACTATGACATGTCAGAAGTTTGTTTAACGTTTAGTTACCCTTTAAAGGAGTTTTTCCATAATCATTATTTATCCCCACATCCACAGGATAGGTGATAAATATCTGATCGGTGTGGAGTAGTGTGCATTCTCAGCCACCGCTCCATTCATTTCTATGAGGCTGCCAAAGATAGCTCTCGACTGTCCCATAAAAATGAATGGAGCGTTGATTGAGCATGTGCACTACCACTTCTATGGGACTCTCAGGAACGGCAAGGTAAGCTTCGTTCTCCCGATCAGTAGAGGTGCCAGGGGTCGGACCCCAACCGATCATATATGTATCACCACCTATCCTGTGGATAGGTGATAAATATTGATTATGGGAAAGCCCATTTAAGTATGGATATGGGTTAATGTCGTAATTGGAAACCAAGAAAACCAATAACAACTCTTTTATCTAGGCTGTCTGCTTTGAAAATGATAGAGGTAAAATGGCAAACCCTGCAGACAGTTTTAGGTAAAGTTGGGCTTGTTGGCCTCATAAGGATGTTGTTTTAGCTCTTTCTTTTACTAAGCGCACAGCTTTGAGGGAACACTGTAAGTACATGGACCACCCATACTGAAACAGTCCTGGTGTGGTCTTGTGTCTGAAGAAGTCATGTTCTGTGCACTAATAATTGTGACCATTGATTGGTCTTCTATGTTCAAATACTATGTAAGTGATAACCCTTTAATGGTATGACTAGTGCAGCTGGGTCATATCAGATAGAAATATTTTATGGCACATCAAAAAGATGTAGCTGAAAATCTCGTATTCCAGCATTTGACTGATGGTGTGTAAAGAATCATTACGTGGGACTTGTAATGTGAATCTGGTACACTTCACTCGACAAACCAATTATAAGCAATGAAACAACAATACCAGGGATCCTGTTACCATTTTCCAATATAGAAACCACACAAAATCTCACAATGTATGTTGAATCAACATCAAGTTTTTGGTGACATAGTCCCACAGAGTTTGGTCTGCTAAGGGGTAAACCGAAACAGAATATACATTTGCATCTGATGAAATTATAACCAATCTTTATTTCTAAATGTACAGTCTGTCCTATCTAAATTTTATGTATGGTCGAATGTTATATAATATTCTATGTAAACAGCTTTTATAGGCTGGGTAGCTGCTGATTGTAATGGCCTTCAATAGGCTTACCGGTACAAAGTCTGGAAAAATGTTTCGACCAGCAGATTACTGGGGTCCCGAGCTTATAGAAGTGAATGGATACCTTTGTATTGCAAGGAGGCAAGAGTAAAGGTCCATTTACACGGGCCCATTTTGGCCATAACAACGAGCGCCGATCAACGAGACAGCTCGTCGATCGGCGCTCGTTTGCTCTTTTCACAAGAAGCTATGTATGCGGACGAGTGCTCATTACTACGATCGTTCGTTCCCATACATTTCTAACTTGTCGGCAGCACGTCTCCCTGTTTATGTCTATGACAAATTCTCTTTAGTTGCCGACACATGATAAAGCGGGTTTCTATAGGTACATGCACACACATATATATATATGTATATACACACATTATTGCATATGCAATAATGTAGAACCACAACGGCCAGTTCACAAGGACATTGGACGATTGTCTGCTACTATGTGAGACCAGTTTGTATATGTGGCCTAATTAATGGGTCTGTATATACTTACTTTAGCTAAATTAAAAACAAAATCACATAATTAACAAATATAGAATCATACCATATTAAGTATTTTAATAGAATTTCTATGTCTATATTGCTATCAAAAATGTTAAATAAACATACACAAAAAAATCTGCTGTAATATATAAATAGGCTGGTAATAAATTCACCAAAGTGAATTAAAAGTAAAGTTTTATTACATAGTGTATGTGTTACCATAGTCCCCCCCCCCTTTATTTAACTAAATAAAAAGTTTGTACACCTTTAAAGGGAACCTGTCATCAGTTGTGACGAACCTAAACTGCTATAACTGCTATATAAAGGCTAAAAGAGACATTTCAGAATATATACATGGACAGCAACATTAATAAAGCATACCTCAGAAAAATAAGTTTTAACAACTGTCTAACTCTCGAAATGTCCGCTGGGCGTTTCTTCAATATGCAAGTGGTCCTGCGATCTCTTCGGCAACCCCTCCCATCCTGGCTTGATTGACATTTCTGACACCTCTGCTGCTATACATGTATATGTTCTGAAATG